>NC_091379.1:7186995-7196995 GCF_038502225.1 Cherax quadricarinatus
ACCACCTCAAATCACTTTTTCATCTCTACTAGATTAACAGAGTCACTGGTTGGTGAAATGTCTCCACAGTGGAGACAGGTCATGTGTTACACATATATTTTATCACTGCTGCTGCTAATACCTACACAGTTTCGGACACAACAGAACTACATTACAATAATAGACACTACCTGAGTATCGTCATTCAACATATGAAGCTGCAATCTTCACAGTGTTTTCTCTGCCACGTAGTCACCTATCTGTGGTTGCAGGGGTCGAGTCTCAGCTCCTGGCCCCGCGCCTTTCTGGTGACCGCTTCTGATTTCATTCCTGGTTGCGTGAGCTCTTATCATAACTATTCTTAAAGCTATGTATGGATTCTGTTTCTACCACTTGGCTTCCTGGCTACTCTAAGGCTAAAGAAGTATTTCCTAACATCCCAGTGACATATCTGCGCTCTGGTTTCCGAGTGATGGCGTATCTTCATCAAACGAAGCCTGGGATTGTAAAAACATTGTTATAGTTACCATGTGTTAGGTAAAAGGATACAAGAGCAACTAATGAGACGTTTACTGAGGCTACGTTTCGCCCTCCAGAAAGTTTATCAAGCCAGTACAAAGGCACATACGGTATATAAGGCTACTTATATAAACATATAAGCAGTATAATGTGATCCTTTATTGACAACGTTTCGCCCACACAGTGGGCTTATGTTTATATTTCCATTGTGTCGGTATTTTATACCATTTATTTCCAAATGTCTCATTAATCGTTCTTACGCTCGTTCACATATTGTAAAAAGACATCCAACAAGAGGAGACCTTTATTAGTACGACGTTTCGTCTACGCGAGGTTTTATCAAGGACTTGATAATGCCTCGCGTAGGTATCAGTAAAGGTCTGTTGTTGTTGTGTCTTGTTGTCACTGGTCGGATACACCGCTGGTCGGATACACCAATGGTCGGATACACCACTGGTCGGACACACCACTGGTCGGACACACCACTGGTCGGATACACCACTGGTCGGATACACCGCTGGTCGGATACACCACTGGTCGGATACACCGCTGGTCGGATGCACCACTGGTCGGATACACCAATGGTCGGATACACCGCTGGTCGGATACACCAATGGTCGGATACACCACTGGTCGGATACACCGCTGGTCGGATGCACCACTGGTCGGACACACCAATGGTCGGATACACCGCTGGTCGGATACACCGCTGGTCGGATACACCAATGGTCGGATACACCAATGGTCGGATACACCACTGGTCGGATACACCATAATTCAAACCCATTTACCCAGAGGTGAGTACGACATGTGCATCACTTAGGTATCTGCAATTCCGAGACGTTTTGTCTACATGGTAGGCTTCTTCAGTCGAATACAGAGGTTATTAAATATGAAGACAGCAGTGGCGAGGTAAAGATGTGGTCAGTCCCTCAACCTTGAAGAATTAGTGTTGAGGTGGTCAGTCCCTCAACCTTGAAGAATTAGTGTTGAGGTGGTCAGTCCCTCAACCTTGAAGGATTAGTGTTGAGGTGGTCAGTCCCTCAACCTTGAAGAATTAGTGTTGAGGTGGTCAGTCCCTCAACCTTGAAGGATTAGTGTTGAGGTGGTCAGTCCCTCAGCCTTGAAGAATTAGTGTTGAGGTGGTCAGTCCCTCAACCTTGAAGAATTAGTGTTGAGGTGGTCAGTCCCTCAACCTTGAATGATTAGGGTTGAGGTGGTCAGTCCCTCAACCTTGAAGAATTAGTGTTGAGGTGGTCAGTCCCTCAACCTTGAAGAATTAGTGTTGAGGTGGTCAGTCCCTCAACCTTGAAGGATTAGTGTTGAGGTGGTCAGTCCCTCAACCTTGAAGGATTAGTGTTGAGGTGGTCAGTCCCTCAACCTTGAAGAATTAGTGTTGAGGTGGTCAGTCCCTCAACCTTGGAGTTGGTGAAGATCACTGTAATCTTCAAGACTGTGGTGTTCTCCACCAACTCCAAGGCTGAGGGACTGATTACCTCATTTTTTTATATAGTTCTATAGTCTTCCCATTATGTCATTCAATCTGTATTGATAAAGTCACTGGACGGTGAAACGTCTACAAATAAAGATACCCAGATGTTGCACATGTGTCTAATTCTTCCTCTTGCCGGTACTTATGTATCATACATGTACACACAGAGCTGTGTTATGTTTCTCGGTGTTTATTAACTAAGAGTTTACTTCAATCCCTAATTTAGGAATTAAAGTATTCTTGACTGGTGCTGAACAGATGACATGCAGTCTTAATGGCTTTCGTGGATACAGGTGAGAACAAACAGGAAAAGCGTCTGTCTTGCGATCAGCAGACGGAGGATCAAGCCTCCACCACACCTTGAGCTGAATGTGCCAGATGGGTTTAGCGTTGAATAATTTAGGAATCGATAATAAAAAAAAATTAATGACCTTCGTGTAGTCAAAAAGCTTTAAGACCCATTAACCAAATAACCACGTCATAAAACGCACGATAATTACCTGTGTTATTCATGATGTTCGGAGGGATGTTGATGTGAATTTTGGTGGTGTTGGGATAACTCTTCCAGTTCGTCTTGTTAATGTCAACTTCGTGTACAGTCTCGACTTTGTCTGGCCCCCGACTCTCAGACAGGGCCGAGTTTTTCTGCGAAACCGTTTTTAAAAACGCTCTCGCGCTTGCCTTGCTTATTCTCTTGCGCATGTACGCTTGGTGTCACCGGTGTTGTTGATATTTTGGCTTTGAGATGTGGTTTGTGTGGTGCTGAGCTGATGATGATGCTGGGGAGAGGTTCCTGCCGGGTGGGTTGTCTGATCTTGATGGGGCTTCTACTGGAGGCTAAGATTCACTGTGTTGGACCTGATCAGTTGTGTGGGATCCTCACTGCTGGTACCCCTGGTGTACTGTGAAGGATCCTCACTGATGGTAGTCCTGGTATACTGCGAAGGATCCTCGCTGCTGGTAATCCTGGTGTACTGTGAAGGATCCTCACTGATGGTAGTCCTGGTATACTGCGAAGGATCCTCGCTGCTGGTAATCCTGGTGTACTGTGAAGGATCCTGACTGCTGGTAGTCCTGGTGAAGAGCGATACTGTCCTACGGGTAAATGTTGATAGCTTCCTACTGCCCCTTCTGATCGTTCTACTGAAAAGAAACAGCGTCTTCCTGGTGAATGCTGAGCGTTCCTTGCTGCTAGTGATTGTTAAGAGCTCTCTGCTGCCCCTGCTGGTGAATCCTGTTTCCTGGTGCTGGATATTGAGAGGTCCTGCTGCTGCCTTTCGTGAAGACTGGCGGTTCCCTGCTTCACCTGCTGCTGATTCTACTAACTGTTCCTAGTGGACGTTAAATGTTGACTGTTGACACTGCTGGTGATCGGGACAGTGTAGGTAAAACCGAAGAAGTAATAGGAAGGACGCTGTAAACGATGGTTTCTTTAATCTGAAACCTAGAAGGACGCTGTAGACGAGGGTTTCTTTAATCTGAAACCTGGAAGGACGCTGTAGACGAGGGTTTCTTTAATCTGAAACCTGGAAGGACGCTGTAGACGAGGGTTTCTTTAATCTGAAACCTGGAAGGACGCTGTAGACGAGGGTTTCTTTAATCTGAAACCTGGAAGGACGCTGTAGACGAGAGTTTCTTTAATCTGAAACCTGGAAGGACGCTGTAGACGAAGGTTACTTTAGACTGAGACTTGAAGGACGTAGGAAGGACGCTGTAGACGAAGGTTACTTTTGACTGAGACTTGAAGGACGTAGGAAGGACGCTGTAGACGAAGGTTACTTTAGACTGAGACTTGAAGGACGTAGGAAGGACGCTGTAGACGAAGGTTACTTTAGACTGAGACCTTGAAAGACGTAGGAAGGACGCTGTAGACGAAGGTTACTTTAGACTGAGACCTTGAAAGACGTAGGAAGACGCTGTAGACGAAGGTTACTTTAGACTGAGACCTTGAAAGACGTAGGAAGGACGCTGTAGACGAAGGTTACTTTAGACTGAGACCTTGAAAGACGTAGGAAGACGCTGTAGACGAAGGTTCATTTAGTCAGTCTTGGGTCTTCAGCGCCTCCTGCAGGAGTGGCATCAGAAAATTACTACAAGTTCAGATAAAAGATCAGGATAGATACAATAATAATCATAGTAAACAAGTAATAATATTAATATTATCACTGTTATCATTATTATTATTACTACTGCTGTTACCACTACCTCTGCTAATATTACTACTTATAACACTGTTATTACTACTACTGTAGTAATAATAACAATAATAATAATAATCAGTCTTCGGTTATTCATTCATCGAATGTAACTTAAATGCTCTCATGATATTATTATTATTATTATTATTATTATTATTATTATTATTATTATTATTATTGATGTTGTTCACAGGGAAAAGATAAATCTGTAATATGACTGAACTTGGATAATGAAAGATAATCAGGAAGGTCAGGTGTCTTTCAGTCCCCGGAGATCCTTTAAGGAGAGGGAGGACATAAAAGTCCTCCCTCTTCTTCAAGGATCTCCGGGGTTAGTAACGTACGTGTGTGTGTGTGTGTGTGTGTGTGTGTGTGTGTGTGTGTGTGTGTGTGTGTGTGTGTGTGTGTGTGTGTGTGTGTGTGTGTGTGTGTGTGTGTGTGTGTGTGTGTGTGTGTGTGTGTGTGTGTGTGTGTGTGTGTGTGTGTGTGTGTGTGTGTTGTAATAATTCACAACTAGGGCAGTATTTGGAGAGGAAAGTAAATATTGGTGTTAGAGAACCAATGTCAAGTGAGGAGTGATTAGTGTTGATTAAGATGTGGAACTAAAGAAAACTGGCTGCTGTTAACATTAAGATACCTGGCCAAGGTATGTGTACTCTGGTGAGAGTCTCTTGTTGCTCCAGTATTTGTTTACACTCAATCTTACTCTTTGTCTTGGCATTCATTCTCTCTCAAACGGGTGTGTTCACCTCTCCAGCCTCACCTCTAAGTGTTCTCAAACATGACGTGTGTTTCCCGTAGAGTTTTACAGTTGTGGCCCATTGTAAAAACTCACGACTCTGCTATAAGAATAATAATAATAATCATAACTTTATTTCTACAAGTACATGTACAAGGTATACAGGTTTAGTTGACATCAATGACATACTACTATATAGAAAGTCCCTTGTTATGCTGAGCATTTCGGGCAAATTAGGCCAATTTTGTCCCAGGATGCGACCCACACCAGTCCACTAACACCCAAGTACCCAATTTATACTGATGGGTGAACAGGGACAGCAGGTGTATTATGGAAACACGTCCCTAATGTTTTCCAGCTGTACCGGAGGAGATTCGAACTCCGGACCTTAGTGTGTGAGCTGAATGCGCTAGCGATCGAGCTACTGTATAATTTATCATGCTACCCCGCTCTGAGATGATGGAGATGTATCTACCAACCTTGAAGAAAGTTTTGTGATGGTCGGTCCATCTCCCTTTGCTATTGACATTCATTTCAGATTGCTACAGACACAAAATATACATTAATCAGAAAGCTCCGAGTGTAAAGAGTGTAAGGAGTGTGTAGAGGAAGACAAAGACACTCTCCACCTCCAGAACTCTTGACAGACAGTGCAGCACTCTTGATAAAGACACTCTCCAGTACTCTTGATAAAGACACTCCAGTACTCTTGACAAAGGCACTATCCAGCACTCTTGATAAAGACACTCTCCAGTACTCTTGATAAAGACACTCCAGTACTCTTGACAGAGACATTTTCCAGTACTCTTGTCTCACGATGCACCAGAGTACATTACAGTACTACCAGTCTTAGTTATGAACACTATACACTTCTCGTAACTACCATAAATATTCAGAATTTCCTGCAGTTACCCACTGCAAGTTTACCAATCTTTCATGAAGCGGTAAAACTGTATGGTTGACTTAGTATAGACAGTGATTGTTGGAGACTCGAACCTCCCTCCGCTGATTTCAGACGAACCATTAATGTAAGTTTACTTAGTCACAGGTACACATAAATACAATCATCATAACTCACAAAATCGTAATGACACGATTGCAAACAAACCATACCAGTAGACCTAGTGGCTAACGCGTCGGTCTGGAGTTTTATGGTTCTTTGATCGCGGGTTCTATCCCTACCCGTGGTATGGTTTGTTTACAGTTATCATACACAGTGTAAATTTCCAAGGATACCCCGCAAAAAGTCAGACTAAGTAACTTATTTCCATGTAACCGTTTATTTACTCTTACCTGTATGTGGTAACTAATGGTTATAATTATAATCCTAATTTTTAAAGATGGTTGAAGGTTAGGCCAGTGGAAGGTCTCGATCAGATGACCAAAAACTCCAGTGATAGGTCATCATATGACTATGACCCGCTCCAGGAAACACTTGTCCTGTTTCCCGATCAATCTTATCTAACCTAACCTATATGTAAATAACAAAAAGACACAATACCATGACTGGAACAATACACAAATAACCCGCACATATGTGAGAGAAGCTGACCACGACGTTTCGGTCCGACTTGGACCATTTACAAAGCCACACTGTAACTTTGTAAATGGTCCAAGACGGACCGAAACATCATCATAAGCTTCTTTCTCATATGTACGGGTTATTTGTGTATATAATATGTAGTTGTAAGGAACGAATCTTAGCTCCTGGGTCCACCTCCTCATTGGTCGCTACTGGGTTCACACTCTTTCCTTC
The DNA here is from genome assembly GCF_038502225.1 of Cherax quadricarinatus. NCBI lineage: Eukaryota > Metazoa > Arthropoda > Malacostraca > Decapoda > Parastacidae > Cherax > Cherax quadricarinatus. The sequence goes on from NC_091379.1 coordinate 7,193,679, forward strand.
GAAAGCCTTATCGTAGCTCTTCTTAAAGCTGTGTATGGATCCTGCTTTTACCACTGCGTTAGAGAGCGTTGAATATTACACTGGAACGCAGGAGGGAGAGATATATCATAATCTACACTTGGAAAATCTTGGAAGGAATGGTCCCAAATCTGCACACAGAAATCACTCCCTACGAAAGTAAAAGACTGGGCAGGCGATACAAAATGCCGCCAATAAAAAGTAGGGGCGCCATTGGTACACTAAGAGAAAACACCATAAGTGTCCGGGGCCCAAAACTGTTCAACAGCCTCCCATCAAGCATTAGGGGAATTGCCAATAAACCCCTGGCTGCCTTCAAGAGAGAGCTGGACAGATACCTAAAATCAGTGCCGGATCAGCCGGGCTGTGGCTCGTACGTCGGACTGCGTGCGGCCAGCAGTAACAGCCTAGTTGATCAGGCCCTGATCCATCGGGAGGCCTGGTCATGGACCGGGCCGCGGGGGCGTTGATCCCCGGAATAACCTCCAGGTAACCTCCAGGATGGACATCACCGAGATGCTGCCAAGAGGAAAGTGATGCTGGGGAAGGGATTTTGATTAAAGAAAATGGAGCTACCCTTTCTCGAATCAAATTTGATTACCTCCCATTACCCAGGTGCTGGTGCTTGATGATTCCCTGAGGATTTAGCGCTTCCCCATGAATGCAGTAAGAATATGAGTAAGGTGGGAAGCAGCAGTAACATGGGTGGGGATGTGGGTATGGGTGAGGGTGTGGGCGTAGGTATGGGCGTGGGTGAGGGTGTGGGCGGATTACACCCTCTCAAGTGCTTCTCGTGAAAAAGTTTCTGACTCACACTTGTTAGCTGGGGTGTTGTAACACTCCCACCCCTGCTACACTTGTTAGCTGGGGTGTTGTAACACTCCCACCCCTGCTACACTTGTTAGCTGGGGTATTGTAACGCTCCCACCCCTGCTACACTTGTTAGCTGGGGTGTTGTAACACTCCCACCCCTGCTACACTTGTTAGCTGGGGTATTGTAACGCTCCCACCCCTGCTACACTTGTTAGCTGGGGTGTTGTAACGCTCCCACCCCTGCTATACTTGTTAGCTGGGGTGTTGTAACACTCCCACTCCTGCTACACTTGTTAGCTGGGGTGTTGTAACACTCCCACTCCTGCTACACTTGTTAGCTGGAGTGTTGTAACACTCCCACCCCTGCTACACTTGTTAGCTGGGGTGTTGTAACACCCACTCCTGCTGCACTTGTTAGCTGGGGTGTTGTAACACTCCCACTCCTGCTACACTTGTTAGCTGGAGTGTTGTAACACTCCCACCCCTGCTACACTTGTTAGCTGGGGTGTTGTAACACTCCCACTCCTGCTGCACTTGTTAGCTGGGGTGTTGTAACACTCCCACCCCGCTACACTTGTTAGCTGGGGTGATGTAACACTCCCACCCCTGCTACACTTGTTAGCTTGGGTGTTGTAACACTCCCACTCCTGCTGCACTTGTTAGCTGGGGTGCTGTAACACTCCCACCCCTGCTACACTTGTTAGCTGGGGTATTGTGACACTCCCACCCCTGCTACACTTATTAGCTGGGGTGTTGTGACACTCCCACCCCTGCTACACTTGTTAGCTGGGGTGTTGTAACACTTCCACCCCTGCTACACTTGTTAGCTGGGGTGTTGTAACACTATCACTCCTGCTGCACTTGTTAGCTGGGGTGTTGTAACACTCCCACCCCTGCTACACTTGTTAACTGGGGAGTTGTAACACTCCCACCCCTGCTACATTTGTTAGCTTGGGTGTTGTAACGCTCCCACTCCTGCTACACTTGTTAGCTGGGGTGTTGTAACACTCCCACCCCTGCTACACTTATTAGCGGGTTCAATCCCGGCCGGGGTATGGTTTGTTTGCAATCGTGTCATTACGATTTCGTGAGTCATTAGCTGGGGTGTTGTAACACTCCCACCCCTGCTACACTTGTTAGCTTGGGTGTTGTAACACTCCCACTCCTGCTACACTTGTTAGCTTGGGTGTTGTAACACTCCCACCCCTGCTACACTTGTTAGCTTGGGTGTTGTAACACTCCCACTCCTGCTACACTTGTTAGCTTGGGTGTTGTAACACCCACTCCTGCTACACTTGTGAGCTTGGGTGTTGTAACACTCCCACCCCTGCTACACGTGTTAGCTTGGATTTTGTAACACTCCCACCCCTGCTACAATTGTTAGCTTGGGTGTTGTAACACTCCCACTCCTGCTACACTTGTTAGCTGGGGTGTTGTAACACTCCCACTCCTGCTACACTTGTTCGCTTGGGGGTTGTAAGACTCCCACCCCTGCTACACTTATTAGCTTGGGTGTTGTAACACTCCTACTCCTGCTATACTTGTTAGCTGGAGTGTTGTAACACTCCCACCCCTGCTACACTTGTTAGCTTGGGTGTTGTAACACTCCCACCCCTGCTACACTTGTTAGTTGGAGTGTTGTAACACTCCCACCCCTGCTACACTTGTTAGCTTGGGTGTTGTAACACTCCCACTCCTGCTACACTTGTTAGCTTGGGTGTTGTAACACTCCCACTCCTGCTACACTTGTTAGCTGGGGTGTTGTAACACTCCCACCCCTGCTACACTTGTTAGCTTGGGTGTTGTAACACTCCCACTCCTGCTACACTTGTTAGCTGGGGTGTTGTAACACTCCCACTCCTGCTACACTTGTTAGCTTGGGTGTTGTAACACTCCCACTCCTGCTACACTTGTTAGCTTGGGTGTTGTAACACTCCCACCCCTGCTACACTTGTTAGCTGGGGTGTTGTAACACTCCCACTCCTGCTACACTTGTTAGCTGGGGTGTTGTAACACTCCCACTCCTGCTACACTTGTTCGCTTGGGGGTTGTAAGACTCCCACCCCTGCTACACTTGTTAGCTTGGGTGTTGTAATACTCCTACTCCTGCTACACTTGTTAGCTGGAGTGTTGTAACACTCCCACCCCTGCTACACTTGTTAGCTTGGGTGTTGTAACACTCCCACTCCTGCTACACTTGTTAGCTGGGGTGTTGTAACACTCCCACTCCTGCTACACTTGTGAGCTTGGGTGTTGTAACACTCCCACCCCTGCTACACTTGTTAGCTTGGGTTTTGTAACACTCCTACACCCCTGCTACACTTGTTAGCTTGGGTGTTGTAACACTCCCACTCCTGCTACACTTGTTAGCTGGGGTGTTGTAACACTCCCACTCCTGCTACACTTGTTCGCTTGGGGGTTGTAAGACTCCCACCCCTGCTACACTTGTTAGCTTGGGTGTTGTAATACTCCTACTCCTGCTACAC
>NC_091379.1:7201995-7431995 GCF_038502225.1 Cherax quadricarinatus
TGGATCTTCAGTTTTCTAATTGAACACAAAGAATAGTGGTAAACAGTTAAATCGGAAGCTGCCATAGTCAAAAGCTATGTTCCACAAGGCACAGTACTGGCCCCATCCTGTTCCTCATCCTCATATCAGACATAGACAGAGATGTAATCCACAGCACCATGTCATCCCTGCATGAGATTGTCATCCACTGAGGACACGGCAAATCTCCAAGAAGACATAAACCAAGTTTTCCAATGGGCAACGGAAAACAATAAGATGTTAACATGACTCACGAAATCGTAATGACACGATTGCAAACAAACCATACCCCGGCCGGGATTGAACCCGCGGTCATAGAGTCTCAAAAACTCCAGCCCGTCGCGTTAGCCACTAGACCAGCTAGCCACAATAAGATTCGTCCAACTAGGTATATTTCTACACCATGGGAAGGTTAGCACAGGCACCTCTGTGACCACAAATGCAAGTTTTTTACAAACGAATCTCCAGCTAGCGTGGCCGTGACGAACTCTAGTTCAAGTCCCTTCACTGCCGTCAACATGACTCACGAAATCGTAATGACACGATTGTTTGTTTGCAATCGTGTCATTACGATTTCGTGAGTCATGTTGACGGCAGTGAAGGGACTTGAGCTAGAGTTCGTCACGGCCACGCTAGCTGGAGATTCGTCTTTAAAAACTTGCATTTGTGGTCACAGAGGTGCCTGTGCTAACCTTCCTATGGTGTAGAAATATACCTAGTTGGACGAATCTTATTGTGGCTAGCTGGTCTAGTGGCTAACGCGACGGGCTGGAGTTTTTGAGACTATGACCGCGGGTTCAATCCCGGCCGGGGTATGGTTTAATAAGATGTTCAATGAAGACAAATTCCAACTACTCCGTTATGGAAAACTGGAGGGGATAATAACTAGAACTGAGTATACTATAAACTCTGATCACACAATAGATCGGAAAAGTAATGTGAAGTACCTGGGTGTGGTAATGTCTGAGGATCTCACTTTCAAAGATCACAACAGTGTCACTATCACATCTGCGAAGAAAATGATAGGATGGATAATGAGAACATTCAGAACAAGAGATGCCAAGCCAATGATGATCCTTTTCAAATCACTTGTTCTCTCTCTAGGCTGGAATATTGCTGTACATTAACATCTCCGGTCAAAGCAGGTGAAATTGCAGATCTAGAGAATGTACAGAGAACCTTTACTGCACATATAAGGGGAGCGGAGGTAGGGGGTAGAGGTCACTTTAATTACATTCGTAGTTTATTGCTCCTTCCTGCTAGTGAGTGATGACGTCACTACCATGGACTACTGTTCTTATTTGTGCATTTGTTACACTGTGTGAGTGGTTAATGTGTGTTTGTTACACTGTGTGAGTGGTTAGTGTGTGTGTGTTACACTGTGTGAGTGGTTAATGTGTGTGTGTTACACTGTGTGAGTGGTTAATGTGTGTTTGTTACACTGTGTGAGTGGTTAATGTGTGTTTGTTACACTGTGTGAGTGGTTAATGTGTGTTTGTTACACTGTGTGAGTGGTTAATGTGTGTTTGTTACACTGTGTGAGTGGTTAATGTGTGTGTGTTACACTGTGTGAGTGGTTAATGTGTGTTACACTGTGTGAGTGGTTAGTGTGTGTGTGTTACACTGTGTGAGTGGTTAATGTGTGTTACACTGTGTGAGTGGTTAGTGTGTGTGTGTTACACTGTGTGAGTGGTTAATGTGTGTTTGTTACACTTTTGGATTTTGCCGCCAAAGTGGGTAGTTTACTGTGCACACCATAGCCATCTTGTGGATGGTAGCACCAGAGCATATGGATACACAATAGGCCTAGGAACTAGGCCCCAAAAAGGTTTACAGTAGTATATCTGGATTTATATCTACAGTTCACTTATCTGTTACAAGCAGATTTAAGAAATTTGTTTAATTTGCTTGGTATCTTATTTTCATTAATAAGATATCTTGAATACACCACAACGCACATGGTTATTAATGACCGTATTTTTTAAAGGGGTGGACCGGTAAGCCAGCGGAAGGCCTCGGTCACATGACCAAAGCTCCAAAGGCGGGTCATCATCTGACTAAGACCCGCGTCAGGAAACACTTGTCCTGTTTCCTGACAAACCTTACCTAACCTAAGATATCTTGACATGTCACATACTATCTCTATATTCTTCAATAAGTGGACAATTAAGCACATAGTGTTGAAGACAGTGACCACAGGACTGGCCACACACTTTGCATTTCGTTTGACCATCATCTGTGTCTACCAAGCATAGGCCTGGCTATTACATCAGTCAGTGTGTGTGCCTGCCAGAATGCCAAAAGTACTTGTAACCAAACCTGAGCCTGACTACTACATCAGTCAGTCTGTTCATATTGCAAGTTGCTCCATAAACGTACTTATCTACGTTCATGTTATAATAGTGGGTTATAGATCTGTGTTCATGTTATCATGGTGGGTTATAGATCTATGTTCATGTTATCATAGTGGGTTATATATCTATGTTCATGTTATCATAGTCTGTTATATATATATGTTCATGTTATCATAGTGGGTTATAGATGTACTGAGGCTTCTAACTGCTTTCTTATAACATTCAGTTTCATTATTTACTTCCCTCCTAGTATTTTTCCTAATACTAGACACAGGCACACCAAAGTTATATTCTACATTTTCCTTCATTGTACTTTTTTGGGGCTAACGTATGAACTTTATCATGAAGAAGTAATCCAGTATGTGATGCAATCCATAACAATTGTATATTAATTCCTTGTTCCCGGATTTTTGAGGATCTATATCTGGTTTCTCCAATGAGTATGTTGTTACAGTCATCCTGTGAGGTCTTAAAGATGATACAGACTCGGTAAGAATCACAGAGTCAACCTCAGTGTCATAAGTTAGCTTTAGCGTCATTAAGAACATAAGATGGCAAACAATTCAGTTTGCAGTATAGACGCCCAGTTGCCTAACTCAACAAAGTTACTATTGTTCGTAACTAGGGAGGTGACAAGAGCAGATGCAGCCCTACCGGTAGACTTCTGCTGAGTTCCATACATAGCTTGAAGAAGAGGTATGATAAGGCTCTAGGAGCGGGGAGAGTGACCTAGCAGCAGCTAGTGAAGAGGCGGGGCCAGGAGTTGTGACTTGACCCTTACAACCACATATAGGTGAGTACACACACACACACCACCACCACTATTACTACTACTACTACTACTACTACTACTACTACTACTACTACTACTACTACTACTACTACTACTACTACTACTACTACTACTGCTACAACTACTCACCCACACCACCACTACTACTACCACCACCACTACTACTACTACCACCACCACTACTACTACTACCACCACCACTGCTACTACTACCACCACCACTGCTACTACTATTACTCACCCACAGCCCTCATATACACAAAAAAAAAAAAAAAACCACAAGGCCAGGTGTCTATCGACAAGTGCCTTTGGCAACTAGTAACTACACACACACACACACACACACACACACACACACACACACACACACACACACACACACACACACACACACACACACACACACACACACACACACACACACACACACACGCACACACACACACACACAGTAATGAAACAATCTTGGTGTGGTATTATAGACGGAAGCTTGAACTATCAATCATCCTCCAGTGCTTGCACTAACAACACACTTATGAGCTGATGTTTCACTCAATTTACTCAGAGAAGCGGCCAGAGTGAGAGGCACTCTCACTGACTCTGACAGCTACAGTTCCTGGAAATATACACACACACTGTTGAAATACTGTCTGAAATATCATAGTGTCTACTGCCACGCTCTACGTAGTGTGGAACTACTGCAGTGAACTACTACTACATAGTGTGGAACTACTGCCACATAGTGTGGAACTACTGCCACATAGTGTGGAACTACTGCCACGCAGTGTGGAATTATTGATACGTAGTGTGGAACTACTGCTAGATAATGTGGAACTACTACTACATAGTGTGGAACTACTGCCACATAGTGTGGAACTACTGCCACGCAGTGTGGAATTATTGATACGTAGTGTGGAACTACTGCTAGATAATGTGGAACTACTACTACATAGTGTGGAACTACTGCCACATAGTGTGGAACTACTGCCACGCAGTGTGGAATTATTGATACGTAGTGTGGAACTACTGCTAGATAATGTGGAACTACTACTGCATAGTGTGGAACTACTGCCACATAGTGTGGAACTACTGCCACGCAGTGTGGAATTATTGATACGTAGTGTGGAACTACTGCTAGATAATGTGGAACTACTACTACATAGTGTGGAACTACTGCCACATAGTGTGGAACTACTGCCACGCAGTGTGGAATTATTGATACGTAGTGTGGAACTACTGCCACATAGTGTGGAACTACTGCCACATAGTGTGGAACTACTGCCACGCAGTGTGGAATTATTGATACGTAGTGTGGAACTACTGCTAGATAATGTGGAACTACTACTACATAGTGTGGAACTACTGCCACATAGTGTGGAACTACTGCCACGCAGTGTGGAATTATTGATACGTAGTGTGGAACTACTGCTAGATAATGTGGAACTACTGCCACATAGTGTGGAACTACTGCCACATAGTGTGGAACTACTGCCACATAGTGTGGAACTACTGCCACATAGTGTGGAACTACTGCCACATAGTGTGGAACTACTGCCACATAGTGTGGAACTACTGCCACATAGTGTGGAACTACTGCCACATGATGTGGAACTACTGCCACATAGTGTGGAACTACTGCCACATAGTGTGGAACTACTGCCACATGGTGTGGAACTACTGCCACATGGTGTGGAACTACTGCCACATAGTGTGGAACTACTGCCACATAGTGTGGAACTACTGCCACATGGTGTGGAACTACTGCCACATAGTGTGGAACTACTGCCACATAGTGTTCAAGCTATGAGATTACTTCACTAATATCTTTCACTTGAGATCCTGTTAACAATGCTGTGCGTCTGTCCTACACCATTGTCAAGTCACAACTGAGCGAGGAAGAAAATAAGGAGCAGAGGTTACAAGAGAAGACGTGAGGAGGGAGGAAGGGAGGTAAAGAAAGGTGATGGGAGTAGTAGTAGTAGTGGTAGTAGTAGTGGTAGTAGTAGTAGTAGTAGTAGTAGTAGTAGTAGTAGTAGCAGTAGTAGTAGTAGTAGTAGTAGTAGTAGTGGTGGTGGTGGTGGTGGTGGTGGTCATAGTAATAGTGATAGTAGTGGTGGTGGTAGTAGTCGTAGTAGTAGTGGTAAAGTAGTAGTAGTAGTAGTAGTAGTAGTAGTAGTAGTAGTAGTAGTAGTAGTAGTAGTAGTAGTAGTAGTAGTAGCACTCATGGATCAACGCCCTCAATATTTATCTGTACTAGATGGTGTCAGTCTTGTGGTTACAACACTAAGTGGTTTTCTCTTTGTACGTACGTAGCAAACACGAACGAGGACGTACGTACATGTACATGGACGGTCCAGGATGTACGTATATGGAAGACGCGGGCTGACCAGGATATTCTTATGTGGCAAACACGGACCGACCACGATGTTCGTACGTAGCACACGCGGACGGACCAGGATGTCCGTACGTGGCAGGAATCAGCAAGAAAAGCATTTCCTCCCTCCTGACCCCTCGCTGGATCACCAACCGGACAAGACCTGGGCCGGGACAGTACCGGCGAACCTCATCCAATGCCCAGTCCAATCCTGACCCCTCCTTCCATCCCCTTCCTTCCCTCCTGACCCCCTCCTTCCCTCCTGACCCTCTCCTTCCCTCCCTCTTAATTCTCCCCTCCTCCTCCAGGAAGCACTGCATTAGCCTGAAAAATAAACACACGTGTAATAAATGTATAGATTGGCATCAGGCTGAAGAATCAGCCCAGTTTACCACTGAAAGTATGGCATAAACCTTGGTACTAGATAAAGACAAATTGTAATAAGGTTGGTAGAATTATCGACAATATGTAAAGTAAAAGGACATTCTTGTAGGCCACGCACTTGTGTCCTTTTACTTTACAAAGACAAAATGGTTTAGAAAGACACATAAGCAAACACTAGGACATATTAGAAAACGATTCTGCCCTGGGATCTTGATCACTTCTAACATGATGAAATTGAGACACGTGCAACATCTAGGTATCTTTATTGTAGACGTTTCGCCATCCAGTGGCTTTATCAATACAAATTCTAGGACATAACTTGAAGACAGGAGAACTATGTACATAGTTCTCCTGTCTTCAAGTTATGTCCTGGAATTTGTATTGATAAAGCCACTGGATGGCGAAACGTCTACAATAAAGATACCCAGATGTTGCACATGTGTCTCAATTTCATCTTGTCGGTATTGTATACCATTCTTGTACACTTCTAACATACAAACGTTAAGAGACAGTATTTATAGGAGAGATGGGGAAGTGACACATGGTGCCCTGAAGAAAGCCATATTGGGATGAGGACAGGTAGACAATGGGATCATGTGACTCGTGTGGTTAGGTAGGTGGCGTGCCTGGTTGAGTATCATGTATGCTAATGTTTTTGAAATTTTGTATCTTCCAGTATTATGTTCTATGGTGTCGGTGACGGCGATTAGAGAGGCTTCCAGACATTATCGGCGTCTAAGGTCTTGTTCTGTGAGAAAGAGCTGTGCCTCATCCAAATTTATCAAATGTCCCGTGGAGTCCCTGCAGAGGACACAGGCATGCCATAAGTTGCTTGCGTTTTGATGTTCGTTCAGGCGAACTGAAAGATTTCTGCCTATTTCCCTTAATATTTCTTGGGACAGTATCCACTGGGGATGGTGTAGACGCACGATGTGGAAGTTAGAGGTGCAGGGCTACATTTCATAGTGAGTTCTTTGATAGATGATGTGTTTATGATGGATACATTTATGTTGCTCTTAGCAAGTACCTGGCGAGTGTTCTTGGCAACATCACATGAGAGCACTATGAACTACTTAGAGGACTGTTCCATCCCGTCCCCTACAGCGTCTTTGAGATCTTCCACCTCACCTTCCACAGTATTTAAAACTCCGTTCTCATGCTTCAGCTTCATATTGTTCCAGACCATGGAACTGAACTCAAATGCGGTTTCTCCAAGGTTGGTGGACTGATTATATCATCTTTATTTCACCAGTTTGTGGGTATCTATTGCCAAAGTTTATACCATCTTTATTCAGGAAGCGTTTCGTCAGCCAGTGACTTTTTCAGTCCATTGCAGAGAAACGGTGGGAGATAAGGACTCTGATTATCTCGAATTCCTCTTCGTTTTCCACCTTTCTCGGTATTGGACTAAAGAAGCCATTGGTTGGAGAAACGTTTCTTGAATAAAGATACCAAAGTGTTACGAACATAAGAAACGAGGAATACTGCAGTAGGCCCACTGGCCCATACTAGGCAGGGCTTTCTCAAACTCAAACCCACTAACAAACATATTTGCCCTCAGCTGAAGGACTGACCACCTCAAATACTATTTCGTCAAGGTTGATGGACTGATTACGTCATCTTCATTTCACTACTATACCTGTTGCCTCTCTATTTGACCGAAGAAGCCTACTGGGTAGGCGAAACGTTTCATCAGTAAAGATACACAGCTGTTGCACATGTCTTAATCATCAACTTGTCGGTATTTTATACTATTTTCAACACTACTGGAGGATCTAGCAGACGGGAACACAACCAGATCTTAGAACACTGGTATCAAGCACCAGGATGTTAGGTTAAGTAAGATTCGTCAGGAAACAGGACAGGTGTTGTAATAATGTTGGTAGAATTACCGACAATATGTTAGGTAAAAGGACACAAGTACAACTAACGCGACATTCCTTGCACCTGTACATTCAGGCGACCTCCTCAACCGCATAAGAGATCTCTTCATTCGAAACAAGAAACTAAGTAGTTTGGACGTAACTTCCCTCTTCACTAAAGTAACCAATACTAAAGCTATTGATGTTCTACGTCGTCAAGTCAATCAGAACCTTAATCATCTTCTACTTCCCGGAGATTTCGTTGACCTGATTGAACTCTGCATTAATTTCAACTGCTTTTCTTTCAATAATAGGCTCTACAAACAAACCTATGGTATGAGAATGGGGTCCCCATCAGCTCCGTCTTAGCCAGCTTGTATATGGAACACCTGGAAGCTGAACGCTTCGCCAACATCATTTCCACCAGCGTCACTTGGTAACGTTTTGTGGACGACGTCCTCATAATAACTCCCAAACGTTTTCATGTGCAGAATCTTCAGGCAAGACTCAACGCAGTTGAGCCGGCTATCCAGTTTACAATTGAAGAAGAGACCAATGACAAGTTACCGTTTCTAGACGTCCTCATACAAAAAGTCAAAAAGTAGATAATACTAAGGTTTCAGGTTTACAGAAAACCTACAAACATAAACGATCTCTCACACTTCTATTCCAGTCAAGATACTAAGACCAAAAGTGGCATCATCATTAGATTTTTTCGAAGAGCATATCGAATTTGTAGTCCAGAGTTTCTTGACGAGGAATGTACATACATATATACAACAAACCTTCACTGATCTACATTTCCCTTCCTTTTTCATCATAGACTGCAAGAAAAGAGCCCTTCAGATCATTAATTCTCCACGCAATAACACCACTCTTAACAAAGGTATAATCCTTCCCTACAGACAGGTTACACTGAACATCTCTAAAGTGCTCGCACAAGCTAACACTAGTCATCGAACCAGTAATTCCATAAAAGTTCTGACTATGGCGAAATTGACAAACATTGAACCAAGAGCCCTTGAAACACGTCTCACTGAACACATTAATGCATGTAGGAACGATAACTTGAACAATGCCTAGGTACAACACCGGAATTCCACCAGCCACCCGATGAAATGTATCGACGCCCGTAGATGTAAATGTCTTAAATCATCATTACTCGCTATTTCTAACACAATTAAGCAGAATAAAGGCAGCGTCATCATTTCTGAATTATTAGCAGGAATTCTCTTCAAAGCAGTAAACCCTGTCATCACAGAGCTCCTACCACTATAGTATCCTACTACCACAACAATTACTACAACTACTACTACTACTACCACAAGTAATTCTACTACTACCTACAACGATTATATTATGCTTTGCATCTCACGCTCTGTCTATATATACTCTCTGTGTCCTTATATTGCGTGTAACGGCTTAACAAAGCTCCTGGAGAGCGATACGTCGCTACAATAAAATGTTGCATTTGTTGCACTTATGTCCTTTTACCTGACACAACAAATGTTTCTTGACGCTGGTAGTCATATGATGACCCACCAGTGGAGATTTTGTTTATCTGACCGAGACCTTCAACTGGCTTACAAGTCCACCATTAGTTTAAATATTAAGAATAAATCAGTCACCAGGATGTGTTCTATCAGAAAGTCGTGTATATGGGCAACAAAACAGGTTAACTAGACCATATAACACACAGGTGACTGCCAGAATCAGGTTGGAACGCCGTCACTTGTTGCACATAAATTAGATACATGTGCAACACTTGGGTATCTTTATTGTGGAAATGTTTCGTCACACAGTGGCTTTATCAGTCCGATACAAGAAGACTAGTGAAGATCAGAAGCAGACTGAAGTAATGTCTCTCCCTGGAAACGTTTCGCCCCGCAGTGGCTTCTTCGGTTCAATGCAGAGAACGATGGAGATGAGGAGTTTGGGTTAATCAGTCTTTCAGCCTGAAGTCTATATAATCAGTCCATCAGTCTTGATAAGGCTGAGGGACTGATTATATCGACTCCAGGCTGAGGGACTGATTACCTCACACTCCTTCTCATCTTCACCATTCTTCCTTGTATTGGACTGATGAAACCACTGTGCCTAATTCTTCATCGTCATTATTCTTATTATTATTATTATTATTATTATTACAGTCAGAACTAAGCGCTAAATCCATAAGGATCAGTTGTGAGTAAAACAGAGTAGGTTCATGACCTTTACCATTACATAGTTGAGTGTTCAGTTGCTGATGATTTCATCCCTAGTTGAACGGGTTCCTTGATTATTACTATAATCATGGGGAACGCTAAACCCGTAAGGATTATACAGCGCCTGTGAGGGGGGACGGAAGATATTCTGGTTCAGTTCAGGGAAGTGGAGCACAGATCCAATTCCCTTGATCAAGAGCCCCTCACCAGCGTCGACGAACCTTCCTTGAGGGGATGGGTTGCTTGAAACTGTGTAAACACTGTCTACTGTGAGATGTTTGATGATATGAGAACAGAAGAAAGAAGGAGCACTGCAGAAGGACTACTAGCCCCTTATTTATTCCCCAGAAAATCACCGAAACATGTATTTATTCCCCAGAATATTCCTCAAATACGTATTTATTCCTCAGCAGCTTACTGGCGCCCCTGCTGAATACGAATATATTTTATACGTGTGGGTGTGTGTGTGTGGGTGTGTGTGTGGGTGTGGGTGTGGGTGCGGGTGTAGAGTATGTGTGTGAGTTATCTTAGTGAAGTGTTCAGTCTTATATGTTTCAACACTGCAGAGATCTATCATCCTGTTATAAAATATGACAGGAACATAGGTAAGTTTGGTTTTCACAGTGTAACTACCGTATAGAAGAGGGTAGCGGCACACTGCTGCTACACTTACAAAGAATATCTTAGTCATTTCTTACTAAGAATGTCACGTGCTGCCGGAGGAAGTTCCTCTAGTGAGTGCTACAATGGCAATGTCTCACTCCCTTAGTACTCAACTCTTTCAAACACTGAATAATTTCCTGTAGAAGTGTGTTTGTGTTTGTGGGTGGGTGGTTGCAGGAGTCGGGTCGCAGCTCCTGGCCCCACCTCCTTGCTGGTCGCTACTAGCTTCACTCCCTGCTCCAAGAGCCTTATCGTATCTCTTTTTAAAGCTTTATATGGATCCTGTCTCTACTACATCGCTCTCCAGATTGTGCATGTGTGTGTGTTAGTTACCAGTTCTCAGAGGCACTTATCGATGAATACTTGGCCTGTTTTTTGGGTGTTTCAGAGAGGGGTGGTGGTGTGTGTGCGCCCGCTTTTACTGTGTGTTGTTGATGTGGTAGGGGAGAGAAGTTGAATATCAGCTCTAGTCCCGTCCTCCTAAGTTATGTCGACCGGCATTAATAGTTTCTCTCCTCTTGGAACTGTATACGAAATTTGCGTCTAACATCACACAATTTACTTTGTCTTTACCTTCGAGAATGAAGAAATACTTCTTTATTTACCTGTAAGTAGTTTTATGAAGGTCGAGGATATAGTGATACCCAGAATACTATTAAAGTGCGCATATACATACACACACAGTGTTCTTACTGGATCCGCTTTTTTCTCGGGACCTTATCACTCTAAATGATAGTAATTTGATTTGATTGATTCGTCAGGAACTGCGTCCTGACATGGGTCTTAATCCTAAGATGACCTATCTGAGGATGTCGAAGGAGATGTCAATATAATTCAGCTGTTCTGTGGCCTAGTTCAGGGTCTTGCTGTAGTCCCTGTGTGTTCCACGGCGATTTTTTTTAATGTTCAACAATGGGCTGAGGCTATCAGACCCCCATCATTGTCTCAGGGCCCTGTGTTGGGTGGTCGGGTAAATTTGCCAATAAACACAAGGATTGTTTTGTCCATGATAGTATGAAAAAGCCGGGTATATGTGGTGGAAACGGGAAGTCACAGGTGATGGTCAGGTGAAGGCGTGAGGTCATCTAATTGCCGTGTCACGTGGTAGCATGGAGCAGTATCATGTGTGCCAGATTTGTTTAAAATAACGTATTTGCCAGCCACTGTTCTGTGGAATAGCAACTTTCACTATTGTCACGCTTTAAGAAATAAGTGTCTCCTGGTTTGTACTATAACGATTAAGTCACATTTGTAGCAGTTGGGAATCTTTATTGTTGAAACGTTTCGCCTACACAGTAGGCTTCTTCAGTCAAAATACAGAGGGAGCAGTAGTAATAAAATAAAGATGATGTAATCAGTCCATCAACCTTGGAGAAAAAGTATTTGAGGTGGTCAGTCCCCTCAGCCTGGAGAAGAGAGTTCAGTTCCATGGTCTGGAACCATATCGTTCCAGACCATGTGTCTTAATCTTCAACTTGTCGGTATTTTATACAATTTTTAACAAATATTTTATTACATGTAAACTACATTTGGTATCCTGCAGAAAGAAACAAACATTGCTTGTTTATTGTTTATATTGTCTGATACTCTGTAGATCACAGCAGCGGTGTTCCAGTGCTTGATATAAGAACAAGAAAGAAGGAACACTGCAGTAGGCCTACTGGCCCATGCGAGGCAGGTTCAAGTCTCCTACCGGCTTAAGCCAGTGATGAAGTGAGTGATGATGAAAGTTTTTTCTTCTCTTTTGGGTCACCCTGCCTTGGTGAGAGGCGGCCAGTGTGTTAATAAAAAAACAATAACGTCAAACCATACCCAGTAATAACGTCAAACTCTGCTTTATTTCCACGGAGACTTTTCTCTTGTGTCCACTTGAGGTATCTGAAGTTCCTTTGTAATATGAATAAATGGTTTACAAAGCCAATAAGTTGATAAATGAGACACTTGTGCAACATTTGGGTATCTTTATTCTGGAAACGTTTCATCAGCCAAGGGCTTCTTCAGTCCAGTGCAGAAAAAAAGTGAAAGATGAGGAATTTGAGGTAATCAGTCCCTCAGCCTCCAAGCTGAGGGACTGATTACCTTAACTTGTCGATTTTCAAAATCATTTTCATCACACTGTATTGTGTGTATTTCTGTTGTCGACGTTTCTCACTGTAACTTAGGTACGCCACTGTAACTTAGGTACGCCACTGTAACTTAGGTACGCCACTGTAACTTAGGTATGTCCTAATATTTCCACCCAGTACGGGTGGAAACATTAGGACGTTTTTCCATAAGACACCTGCTGTCCCTGCTCACCTAGCAGTAAAATAGGTACCTACCTGGGTGTTAGTCGATTGGTGTGGGACGCATTTTGGGGACAAAATTGACCTAATTTGCCAGAAATGCTCTGCATAACAAGCGGCTTTCTGTATAGTAGTATGACATTGATGTCGGTTAAGACTGTATACTTTGTACATGTACAAAGTATACTTGTAGAAATAGGGATATTACTATCCGTATTCGGTAGAAATCCATTACGATGCAATAAAGTAAATTTGTACTTTAGTACATTATTGGTGCACACGGTCTTGTCATGGTGAGATTTAGATTTTGCCACCGAAGTGGTTAGTTTATTGTGCACCCCATATCCATCCTGTGGATGGTAGCGCAAGAGCGTATGGATACATAAAAGGCCTAGGAACTAGGCCCCAAAAGGGTTAACAGGTGTACATTTGGATTTATATCTACAGTTCACGTATCTGTTACAAGCAAATTTAGGAAATTTGCTTAGTATATTTGGTTCACATAGGTTATTATACTGGCTGTCTCTATATTCCTCATTAAGTGGACAATTCAATGTGAGGCGCGTGTTTACCTCCATCAGCGGGGCACAAGTTCTACCAGTTTTTATCAACCCATCGAAGAATGCAAGCACCTCAGTCACCCTGAAGACATTCCAGTAACCTGGATCAACTTGAATTACAGGAGAAAGTTTTTTTTTGGGCTACTAAGATATAATTAGAATTTAGTTTAAAGATTGTTGCTGAGATGAAAATTTACCAATTGAGATAAATGCGTCGCACCTGAATACAAAACCTATTAGAAAAATATTGATAGGATTTATATATCTTAAAGGAGAATAAACTTGGTTAAAATTAACGATTTTGCATCTGCAGTCAAGCATGATGGTAAATCTGGATGCATTACAGTAAATCTGTGAAAGTTAGTCACCTGTTCTTTACACCTGTTGAGATGTACCATACTCACAAAGCAGCCTCACATCCAGCTTTTAAGATTCCAGTTTTCTTTGTACACACAACTTCCACTGAAGAATCCTTTCCAGGGCGCTGTAAAATACTTTTCAGAATAGGTTTGTTGTGTATGCATTAAGTCTGGAGCGGTACACGAGAATACAGACACTCAAACAGACGATTCCACACACGCTCATCCTGCACCTCTTAATGTTAACGTGGTTGTAAACAGACTGGTGTTGAGAAGCCAGCGCATCCTGGGTAAAACTCGGCCTCACTCTCTTCAGATCCCTTCTTCTGACTTTAACACTAATTCAATTGATAGTTTATACAAAACCCTTTACTGTATGCTTATGTTTTAACGCGTATGTATATTGTAAGTACATTTATCTTGATAGAGATGCTTAAAAGTTGTTCAGAGATTTGTTGATACAGAGTAGAGATGAGGCGGACGAAGCCAGAACCAGTCAGGCGGGAGAACTCAAGCAACATGTAACCAACCACAGTCATTCATGACACGCCACTAAAATGCACTCGACACCGCTACAGAGGCCACAGTGCTTCCTTCAGCACTCTTTAGTACCACCTTACTTTATGTTTAATGTGTTGTCAACACTTCCAGGAAAGACTGCTTAGGTAGGCTGGTGAACATCAGCGCAAACTGTGTCCTTCCAGGTGAGATCCAGTGACGTCAACAGGTGTAGCCCTCCTTAACCTGGTTTATTCACCGTTCTCACACACAGGAAGCTGAAACAAAGTGTCTCCTGGTGTTGTTGTTGATGGATAGTCAAAACTAGATGTAGTGTAGGTAGAGAAAGGGCGAGGAGCAGTCAATGGTAAGATAGCTGTGGGTGTGGTAGACAGCTCGTAGCCTGGGATTGACGTCAACCTTGCCTCTCCCTTATAAACATCTGGGGAAGTACTGACTTCATCTTATTACACATCTTCCTCCTCCCCCAAATGCGTATTGTATTTATTAAATAATGCTACAGCACAAACAATGGTGCATTAATATCCAACCAAGGTATATTAAACAGACTCAGGAAGACAATACATTATCTCACATGACCTTGTGGTATGTAATCATCTTAGGACACTTGTACCTACTGATATTGCTTATAAATGAGGTGTATATCCTAGCTGGTGGATAAGTGGGGAAAGGTGTCTGGGAGAGGAATGGGTGTGAAAGGTGTCTGGGAGAGTATTGAATGGGTGTGGAAGGTGTCTGGGAGAGTATTGAATGGGTGTGGAAGGTGTCTGGGAGAGTATTGAATGGGTGTGGAAGGTGTCTGGGAGAGTATTGAATGGGTGTGGAAGGTGTCTGGGAGAGTATTGAATGGGTGTGGAAGGTGTCTGGGAGAGTATTGAATGGATGTGGAAGGTGTCTGGGAGAGTATTGAATGGATGTGGAAGGTGTCTGGGAGAGTATTGAATGGATGTGGAAGGTGTCTGGGAGAGTATTGAATGGATGTGGAAGGTGTCTGGGAGAGTATTGAATGGATGTGGAAGGTGTCTGGGAGAGTATTGAATGGATGTGGAAGGTGTCTGGGAGAGTATTGAATGGATGTGGAAGGTGTCTGGGAGAGTATTGAATGGATGTGGAAGGTGTCTGGGAGAGTATTGAATGGGTGTGGAAGGTGTCTGGGAGAGTATTGAATGGATGTGGAAGGTGTCTGGGAGAGTATTGAATGGGTGTGGAAGGTGTCTGGGAGAGTATTGAATGGATGTGGAAGGTGTCTGGGAGAGTATTGAATGGATGTGGAAGGTGTCCGGGAGAGTATTGAATGGATGTGGAAGGTGTCTGGGAGAGTATTGAATGGATGTGGAAGGTGTCTGGGAGAGTATTGAATGGGTGTGGAAGGTGTCTGGGAGAGAATGCAAAACTAGCCATGTGTTAACACTTGACACAGACCCGTGTCAGGAGACATTTAACACGTGACACAGACCCGTGTCAGGAGACATTTAACACGTGACACAGACCCGTGTCAGGAGACACTTAACACTTGACACAGATCTGTGTCAGGAGACACTTAACACTTGACACAGACCCGTGTTAGGAGACAACACGTGACACAGACCCGGGTGAGGAGACACGTAACACGTGACACAGACCCGTGTCAGGAGACATCTGGGTGAATATGGACACTCTACGCTCAGTTCAGTACATTAACGTAAACATTGCATCACAGTGGTTTAACCAATCCTAGGACTGTTAGCGCCGCTCATAGCGAATATATGCTAAAGTGTACACAAAGGTGTTAATCCATAGCTTGTCGGTACCACCATATATATCAATTACATGAGACACTTATGCTTCTTGAAAAACAAAACATCACCACCACCATCACCGTGGCCTTGAATACAAATGTAAACATTTCTTTACGTCAGCAGTGGCTGCCAGCTGATCCTCCCGCAGCGTAGTCACCTGATTGAATTAATCTTCCAAGTTACCACGTGAGTTGTATCGCTCGGTCAGAGACGGGGAATGTCTAGAAGGCAGCAACCATCCATGAAAATGCTGCCATCCTGTCATTCAAGTGAGGAACAGAAGCCTGCTTGACGTTTTTCGCCTTGGGCTCTGTATGTATGTATATATGAATAAACAGGATGGACGAGAGACTTAAACCGTGGTCCCAAAATTGGTTCATCGCTCTACTTCCTCGGCCACGAGGCTTCTAATAGAGAAGGTTCGGAACCACGAAGATTTGGGCACCATACCTTCAGTTTCTTTTCCATTACTGTGTTCCGGTTCCTAGGTTCTTGGATTCCTGGTCCTTGTCCAAGGTCAGGGGAGTGGGAAAGGTTGATGTGGGTTGGGGGTATGGAAGGGGGGATTTTGTGAGAGGCTGTTGTGAGGTATGGGGGCTGTGGGTGTGGGGTATGGTTTATTTTGGGTTATTATGCTTGGGTATGAGGGAAGACTTGGGGTTGTGTGGGTGGTTGTTCTTGGTAGTGGTTCTCATGAGCCTGGGCTTCCATACCTGTCCATTCTTGTCCTTTCTCTCCTTCCAGCCTCCGGCGTCTTTGTGCCCCCCTCCTCTCTCTCTCTCTCTCTCTCTCTCTCTCTCTCTCTCTCTCTCTCTCTCTCTCTCTCTCTCTCACACACACACACACACACACACACACACACAAAAACACACACACTAACTATTTCCTTTCCTTCCATATCTCTGTGTCTGAGTTGAGAAATTCCTTTGGTGTAAGTAAGTAAGTAAGTTTATTCAGGTATACACAGATACAGTTACATAGAATTATCATACATAGCAGCATATGTGCAGAGAACCTGGGATAACCCAAAAAAGTCAGACAGAGTGACTTATTTCCATTGGGGTCCTTTTACCTTATTATTATAATATAAAGGTTATAATATGTTCTTATTATTCTATAATGAAGATAACATCTTATTATCATACTAAAAAGATTGTCTACAATACGAGGGTCATTACTACGAATAAGGTAAAATTTACACGTGTGTTAGCTAAAAAATAGAAAATCATTCCCCTCCCTTTCTGTAGCTACATTCATCAGACACCTTTTGGCACTCTTCTTGAAGAGTGACTGGTTTTGACATGTGCCGGTAGTCTGTTCTATTCCTTTATTGCTGTACAATAAAAGGTGTTTGAAGCCTGGCCACTGACTGTGGGTACTACAAAGTTGTGCTCTCTCCCCCTAGTACTATGATTGCTGCGGTTCCCAACCTTGACAAAATTGACAGCAAGATATTCTGGACACTGTTTGTGAGCAATTTTATAAACATGATTTAGCTTCAGTTGTTTTACTCTGTCTTCAACATTCAGCATATCCAACTGCTGTAATTCATCCTGGCCTACATGTTCTCTTGGTCCCAGCCCCAGGATGAATCTTACGATTTTGTTCTGGGTGATTTTCAGTCTATCTTTCAGTTTTTTTTTTTGTCAAGGCAGAGTACCATGAAGAGCAAGCATAATCCATATGGCATTGTATAAGGGCTAGACATAGGGTCCTGCGAGCCTCAGTAGGTAGACACTGTGCTTGTCTATACAGGAACTTCAGTCTGGCATTCGCTTTCTTTACTACACTGTTCCCTATCAATTCTCCTGACATGCATGGGTCAAAGGGGATTCCCAGATATTTTACTGATGAAACCAAAGTGATGGGCTCCCCATTACACTGGACATAAAAATTATTTACCCTTCTCAGTTTATGTTTCGTGCCAAAGAGAATGGCTTCAGTTTTCCCGAGGTGTAATGATAGTTTGTTGTCTACTAACCATTTGCTGCAGGACTCCAGTTCCAGTGTTAAAACATTAGCTATATCTTGTGGGTCTTGACCTGACACTAACAGAGCATTGTCATCTGCATACAGTAGGAGTTTGCACTTGACACTGATAGGCATGTCTCTGACATAACATAAGAATAATAAGGGACCTAGAATACTACCTTGGGGAACTCCACATGCTATCGGCAGGGGTTCTGATTCCGTTTTGTTGATTTTGATAATTTGTCTCCTGTTGCTAAGGTAGGACTTAAACCAGTCTACAGAACCTATACCGATAGCTTGAAGTTTCTTACATAATATATTGTGGTTGACAGTATCGAAGGCCTTTTGCAGGTCTAAGGTTACCATACCTATGATGTTCTCCTTTGACATTTCAGTTCTCAGGTAATCCATCAGATTAATTAGGGAGGTGTCGGTTGAGTAAGATCTTCTAAAGCCCGATTGATAGCTATGGAGAATGTTGTTGTCATTAAGGTACTTAACTACTTGAGAGTACACCGCCCTCTAGAATTTTGGATATTATACTGAGTATACTAACAGGCCTATAGTTGCTGACATCAGACCTACTATTTTTCTTGAAGATAGGAGTAACTCTGGCCTCCTTGAACCCCTCAGGTACGGTATTAGTGGTGATTGATAGATTTATTATGTGAGCAATAGGGATTGACAGTTCAGAAGCACCATCCTTTAGGAACTTAGACGGGATGTTATCAGGGCCTGTGCTCTTAGTTGGGTTTAACCTGCTTAGTTCTTTTTGAATAAAGTCATGAGATACACTTACTAGTTGACAACTGTTTGGGGTTACCCCTTTATTGGTATTGTTTACCTTATCATCTCCTGCACCTCCCGGAGATAGTATTTCTGCAAAGGTCTTCTGAGTTGTGTCCCATCCTTCAGTCCCCTCGCCTGCTGTGTGTGTGTGTGTGTGTGTGTGTGTGTGTGTGTGTGTGTGTGTGTGTGTGTGTGTGTGTGTGTGTGTGTGTATGTGTATGTGTGTTTGTGTATGTGTGTTTATCTGCCTAATGGTTTAGAAAGACACATGAGCAAACACTAGGACATATTAGAAAACGTTTCGGTCCTAGGACTGAAACGTTTTCTAATAAATATGTCCTAGTGTTTGCTTACGTGTCTTTGTAAACCAATTTGTCAGCATCTATTACCAAGGTTTATACTATCTGCCTAATAGTATGTAGGAAGCATCTTTCATCGGACATTATAACATGATAATCATTGGTGACAAATTTCAGTAGTTTTGGTGGTGATAGAAGGACAAGGTAAGCTTTTACAGATTGTGAGACAGTCATATCCGCTCAGGGAACGGAAGGAAGACGTTAAAGATATAGAAATACTGACGTGGGACAACTTAACCTACGAACACAACAAAGCTAACGTAACTACCACCAGGAAAACTTGCACGATGGATTACGAAAACTTTTAAAGGCCAGTGGGAGGAAACAGTCGTGATGGCATTCTTGATACTCTCGCTAAGAAAAATATCATTGCTCACTCGCCTTTCAAAGCAGGTTATATATCCTAGCTAAAAAAATACACAGACCATGATCTACTGGCATACACTCTACAGTCTTTAAGAACACGCGAAGAAACAGAAGAATGAAATGTGAGAGTACCGTGGCTGGAACAGTTAGTTTAATATCCTTATTGCGCATCCCATACCCATCCTGTGGGAGGTAATCAAAAGATTGTAAGGGCACATAATGGATCCCGGGACCGTACCCCAGCATTACAGAGGTAAATAATGGGTTCAGGGACCGTACACCAACATTACAGACGTAAATAATGGGCCCAGGGACCTTACCCCAACATTACAGAGGTAAATAATGGTTTCAGGGACTGTACACCAACATTACAGAGGTAAATAATGGGTTCAAGGACCGTAGCCCAGCATTACAGAGGTACATAATGGGTTGAGGGACTGTACTTCAACATTACAGAGGTACATAATGGGTTGAGGGACTGTACCTCAACATTACAGAGGTACATAATGGGTTGAGGGACTGTACCTCAACATTACAGAGGTACATAATGGGTTGAGGGACTGTACCTCAACATTACAGAGGTACATAATGAGTTGAGGGACACGCGCAAAGTTTTGATAGGTGAACAAGTTACAGTGGTAATGAACTATTTACATGTGGATACTTCCCCAAAACCCTCCCTCAATAACCTCACGTCCTACCCTGTGGTTTTTACGACCCTCTCTACTTTTTTTCCCCAGTTGTGACTTGACAATAGTCCAGGATGGACTATTGTCCATCCTGGTTCCTCCCCTAAACTCATGTTTTTGGTGAAATAAAGGCACACTGCAGTAGACTTACTGTCCCATGCTAGGCAGGTCTAACACCCACCCACTCATATACCCATCTCATCTATATTTAAAGCTATCCAAAGCTCTCACGTCAATGACGCTACCTGAGAGTGTGTTCTACTTATTCACAACTCTATTGCCAAACCAGTGCTTCCCTATATCCTTTCTAAATCTAAATTTATCCAACTTGAATCCATTGCTGCGAGTCCTGTCTTGGCTAGATATTTTCAGCACCATGTTTATATTGGTATATCGTATCCTGAATGTACTCTTAACACTCAGACAAACTCATATCCGACGATCAGGTACCCAATCAGCACATCAAAATAATAACCTGCTAGAATGACACATAAGGAAGGAAATGTAGAATAAATGTAGAGATAAGCAGGGAGGAAATGTAGAATAAATGTAGAGAAATAGATCCAGCAGATCTAAGGAATATTGTCACACACACACACACACACACACACACACACACACACAGTCCTAATCTTTAAAAAAGGAGACAGACATGAAGCACTAAACTACAGACCAGTGTCACTGACATGTACAGTATGCAAAGTCATGGAGAAGATTATCAGAAGAGTGGTGGAACACCTAGAAAGGAATGATCTCATCAACAGCAGCCAACATGGTTTCAGGGACGGGAAATCCTGTGTCACAAACCTACTGGAGTTCTATGACATGGTGACAGCAGTAAGACAAGAGAGGGAGGGGTGGGTGGATTGCATTTTCTTGGACTGCAAGAAGGCGTTTGACACAGTTCCACACAAGAGATTGGTGCAAAAACTGGAGGACCAAGCAGGGATAACAGGGAAGGCACTACAATGGATCAGGGAATACTTGTCAGGAAGACAGCAGCGAGTCATGGTACATGGCGAGGTGTCAGAGTGGGCACCTGTGACCAGCGGGGTCCCACAGGAGCCAGTCCTAGGACCAGTGCTGTTTCTGGTATTTGTGAATGACATGACGAAAGGAATAGACTCCGAAGTGTCCCTGTTTGCAAATGACGTGAAGTTGATGGGAAGAATTCATCCGATCGAAGACCAGGCAGAACTACAAAGGTATCTGGACAGGCTGCAGACCTGGTCCAGCAATTAGCTCCTGGAGTTCAACCTCACCAAGTGCAAAGTCAAGAAGATTGGGGAAGGGAAAAGAAGACCGCAGACGGAATACAGACTAGGGGGCCAGAGATTACAAACCTCATTCAAGGAAAAAGATCTTGGGGTGAGTATAACACCAGGCACATCTCCTGAAGCGCACATCAACCAAATAACTGTTGCAGCATATGGGCGCCTGGCAAACCTCAGAACAGCATTCCGACATCTTAATAAGGAATCGTTCAGGACCCTGTACACCGTGTACATTAGGCCCATATTGGAGTATGCGGCACCAGTTTGGAACCCACACCTAGCCAAGCACATAAAGAAACTAGAGAAAGTGCAAAGGTTTGCAACAAGACTAGTCCCAGAGCTAAGAGGTATGTCCTACGAGGAGAGGTTTAGGGAAATCAACCTGACGACACTGGAGGACAGGAGAGATAGGGGGGACATGATAACGACATACAAAATACTGAGAGGAATTGACAAGGTGGACAAAGACAGGATGTTCCAGAGATAGGACACAGCAACAAGGGGACACAGTTGGAAGTTGAAGACACAGATGAATCACAGGGATGTTAGGAAGTATTTCTTCAGCCACAGAGTAGTCAGGAAGTGGAATAGTTTGGGAAGCGATCTAGTGGAGGCAGGATCCATGCATAGCTTTAAGCAAAGGTATGACAAAGCTCACGGTTCAGGGCGGGTGACCTAGTAGCGACCAGTGAAGAGGCGGGGCCAGGAGCTTGGACTGGACCCCTGCAACCTCAACTAAGTGAGTACAACTAGGTGAGTACACACACTTGGCGACATATCATACACTTAAGTGTGGAAATTCCCCAACATGACTAACGTGTAGACAAGTGTCATTCCAAGTGTCCTCTCATCTTCTCATTATTATTATTATTATTATTATTATTATTATTATTATTATTATTATTGTTATAAGAAGTATTATTATATTGTTATTGTCATTATTATTACTATTTATTATTATTAGTAGTAGTAGTAGCAGCAGTAATAATAATAATAGTCAAGTCATGCATCGAGGTAATCAGGTGTGATCCAAGGAAGGGGAAGGCAGCTCCAATACCTTGGATGACGAGCCCTTCACCGGCACCAGGGTGTAAAGGAACGTGGGCGCACGTCTCGCCTTTGTCCGGGGATCGAACTCAGGACCTGTGGTTGTGAGTCCGCTCTCTTGATCACTAAGCTACACTTATTATTATGGGTGGGAGGGGAGAACGGTAAACCCGTAAGGGTCAGAGCGCCTGGTCGAGTGAAAGCTGCCAGCTGATACTGTTTACCCTCGTGACGTCATCGTGAATCAGCTGTTTGAGGGGGAGGGGTTGAGGGAATGGGGTGAAGGGAGGGGTTGTGAGGGAAGGGTTGAGGGGAGGGGTTGAGGGGAAGGGGTTGAGAGGAGGGGTTCAGAGGGAGAGGTTGGATAGTATTGGTGTCTGGGCCACATGTGCCTCTCTCCTCCCATATTATTATTATTATTATTATTATTATTATTATTATTATTATTATTATTACTATTATTATTATAATTGCTATTATTAGTAGTAGTAGTATTAGTATTGTTGTTATTCTACTATTATTATTATTTTTGTTTCATTATTATTATTGTTTTATTATTATTATTATTATTATTATTATTATTATTATTATTATTTGAGAGGGTTAAACCCATGGAACACTACACGACACATATCATGCCTCTGACAGAGTACACAGCACCACTGTGGAGCCCACACCTGATCAGTCAGGTTGAAAAACTACAGAGGTTTGCAATAAAACTAGTCCAAGAGCTGAGGGGGCAGGAGCTGGAACCGTGAAGAAAGACCAAAGGAACTGAACCTGACCACCTTTAGAAGAGAGAATTGCGAAAGCAGGGACGTTGGGGGGAGGGGAAGGACAGGATTACGACGTGCAAGATACCCAGATGATTTAACAGCAAATACTGACAGACTGACGTGTTGCACAGGGGCGAGCTGCCACACATGTACGCTAATAATAATTATAATAATAATAATAATGACAGCAACAACAACAACAATAATAATAATAATACAGTGACAGCAATAATAATAATAACAGTGACAGCAACAACAGTAAAAATAATAATAAGAATGATAGCAAAAACAACAACAGAAACAATAATAACAACACAATAATAATAATAATGACAGCAACAACAACAACAATAATAATAATAATACAGCGACAGCAATAATAATAATAACAGTGACAGCAACAACAGTAATAATAATAATAATGACAGCAACAACAACAATAATAACAACACAATAATAATAATAATGATGGCAGCAATAACAACAACAATAATAATAATAAGTATTTTAATAGGTAAAAATATCTTGCACCATGATCACTGGTAACGTTAGATGAGAGAGAGAGAGAGAGAGAGACAGAAAGAGAGAGACAGAGAGAGCGAGAGAGACAGAAAGAGAGAGACAGAGAGAGAGCGAGAGAGACAGAAAGAGAGAAAGAGAGAGACAGAGAGAGAGACAGAAAGAGAGAGAGAGCGAGAGAGACAGAAAGAGAGAGAGAGCGAGAGAGACAGAAAGAGAGAGACAGAGAGAGAGCGAGAGAGACAGAAAGAGAGAAAGAGAGAGACAGAGAGAGAGACAGAAAGAGAGAGAGAGAGCGAGAGAGACAGAAAGAGAGAGACAGAGAGCGAGAGAGACAGAAAGAGAGAGAGAGCGAGAGAGACAGAAAGAGAGAGAGACAGAGAGAGCATCAAACTGTTGTAAAGATAAAGATTGTATTTCTTTGCAAAGTTATATAATTACAATTTTGATTTATTAAGTACAAAGAAAGCCAGTATCATGCCCGGGCATTCTGGGCAGACTTCACCTTCAACATATAACATAGCAAGAGTTACATTTGACAGTGAACAATATCCTGACCCACGTTACCTCATGCTTCCCCTCACATCTTTCAGACGTTCCCTTTAAATATATATAAAATATATTGAAAAAAATCAAATTTTCCACTTTTTTCCACATACATACACACAGATGTAAATATCTCAGCGTATATACACTGAGAGTTTGCGCATATACACTGAGAGTTTGCGCATATACACTGAGAGTTTGCGCATATACACTGAGAGTTTGCGCATATACACTGAGAGTTTGCGCATATACACTGAGAGTTTGCGCATATACACTGAGAGTTTGCGCATATACACTGAGTGTTCTTGACTGGTGACTGGTGACTCGTGCAGTCGATAGGCTTTAAACCTATCTCGTAGCTCAATTGATAACACAGTCAGTTTACACCGTGGTTCGATCCCCAGTACGGGTAGAAACATTAGGACGTGTTTCCTTAAGACACTTGCTGTCCCTGTTCACCTAGCAGAAGGTAGGTACCTGGGTGTTAGTCGACTAGTGTGGGTCGCATCCTGAGGATAAAATTGACGTTATTTGCCCGAAATGCTGTGCATAACCAGGGGATTTCTATATAGTATGTCACTGATGTCAACTATGGTCTGTATAAGTTGTATCATGTACTTGTGTAAATAAAAATTGTTTATTATTATTATTATTATTATTATTATTATTATTATTATTATTATTATTATTATTATTATTATTATTATTATTAAACAACCTATATGAAGGCATCGGACAATAGATATATATTTGGATATGAAGTGTATGTATATGTGCTTACCTATATGTAAGTTTATTTAGGTATACACAAATACAGTTACATAGATTATAATACATAGCAGCATATGCAATAAAATCACAGTAAGTAGGTGATATCACAATATACAGAACAACCACTGTGAAAAAAATGGTGAAATTCAAAGCGCTTTCGTGACTTGTCACATTATCAAGGATAATGTGAGAAGTGTACTCACCTATTTGTACTCACCTATTTGTGGTTGCAGGGGTCGAGTCATAGCTCCTGGCCCCGCCTCTTCGCTGATTGCTACTAGGTCCTCTCTCTCTCCCTGCCCCATGAGCTTTATCATACCTCCCCTTAAACTATGTATGGTTCCCGCCTCCACTACGTCACTTTCTAGGCTATTCCACGGCCTGACTACTCTATGATTGAAGAAATACTTCCTAACATCCCTTTGATTCATCTGAGTCTTCAACTTCCAATTGTGACCTCTTGTGTCTGTGTCCCTTCTCTGGAACATCCCGTCTTTGTCCACCTTGTCTATTCCGCGCAGTATTTTATATGTCGTTATCATGTCTCCCCTGACCCTCCTGTCCTCCAGTGTCGTCAGGCCGATTTCCCTCAACCTTTCTTCGTAGGACAATCCCCGTAGCTCTGGGACTAGTCTTGTTGCAAACCTTTGCACTTTCTCTAATTTCTTGACGTGCTTGACTAGGTGTGGATTCCAAACTGGTGCTGCATACTCCAGTATGGGCCTGACGTAAATGGTATACAGAGTCTTAAACGAATCCTTACTGAGGTATCGGAACGCTATCCGTAGGTTTGCCAGGTGCCCGTATGCTGCAGCAGTTATCTGATTGATGTGCACTTCAGGAGATATGCTCGGTGTTATACTCACCCCCAGATCTTTTTCCTTGAGTGAGGTTTGCAGTCTTTGGGCATCTAAACTATATTGTGTCTGCGGTCTTCTTTGCCCTTCCCCAATCTTCATGACTTTGCATTTGGCAGGGTTAAACTCAAGGAGCCAGTTGCTGGACCAGGCTTTTAGCCTGTCCAGGTCTCTTTGTAGTCCTGCCTGATCCTCATCCGATTTGATTCTTCTCATTAACTTCACATCATCTGCAAACAAGGACACTTCTGAGTCTATCCCTTCCGTTATGTTGTTCACATACACCAAGAACAGCACAGGTCCTAGGACTGACCCCTGTGGAACCCCGCTTGTCACAGGCGCCCACTCTGACACCTCGTCACGTACCATGACTCGTTGTTGCCTCCCTGTCAGGTATTCTCTGATCCATTGCAGTGCCTTTCCTGTTATGTGTGCCTGATCCTCTAGCTTGCGCAGTAACCTCTTGTGAGGAACTGTGTCGAAGGCCTTCTTGCAGTCCAAAAAAATGCAGTCGATCCACCCCTCTCTCTCTCTCTTGTCTTACTTCTGTCACCTTGTCATAAAACTCTAGTAGGTTTGTGACACAGGATTTTCCTTCCCTGAAACCGTGCTGGTTGTCAATTATACACTTGTTTCTTTCCAGGTGCTCCACCACTCTCCTCCTGATGATCTTCTCCATGACCTTGCATACTATACACGTTAGTGATACAGGTCTGTAGTTTAGTGCCTCATGTCTGTCTCCCTTTTTAAAAATTGGGACTGCATTTGCCATCTTCCATACCTCAGGGAGTTGCCCAATTTCAAATGATGTGTTGAAGATCTTTGTTAATGGCACACACAATATCTCTGCTCCCTCTTTAAGGACCCACGGAGAGATGTCTGGTCCCACCGCCTTTGAGGTGTCAAGTTCGCATAGTAGCTTCTTCACCTCCTCCTTGGTTATATGTACCTCATCCAGCACTTGCTGGTGTACCCCCCTGTTCTGATTTCCTGGAGTCCTACTGGTTTCCACTGTAAATACTTCTTTAAATCTCGTGTTGAGCTCCTGACATACCTCTCGGTCGTTTCTTGTGAATTCCCCATCACCCTTCCTCAGTCTGATTACCTGGTCCTTGACTGTTGTTTTTCTCCTGATGTGGCTGTACAACAGCTTCAGGTCAGTCTTGACTTTCGATGCTATGTCATTTTCATATTGTCGCTGAGCCTCCCTTCTTATCTGTGCATATTCGTTTCTGGCTCTTCGGCTAATCTCTTTATTTTCCTGAGTTCTCTGTCTTTTGTACCTTTTCCATTCTCTAGTACACCTAGTTTTTGCCTCCCTACACCTTTGAGTGAACCAAGGACTCGTTCTGTTCTTCCCATTATTTCTGTTTCCCTTGGGAACAAACCTCTCCTCTGCCCCCTTGCATTTTGTTGCCACATAGTCCATCATTTCTTGCACTGGTTTTCCTGTCAGTTCCCTCTCCCACTGAATGTCTTGAAGGAAGTTCCTCATGCCTGAATAGTTCCCCCTTTTGTAGTTTGGTTTTTCCCATCCTATTCCTGCTACTCTCTCCACTTGGAGCTCAACTATGTAATCGAAGCACAAAACCACATGATCACTAGCTCCCAGGGGCCTTTCATACATGATATCCTCGATGTCCGGACTACTCAAGGTGAATACAAGGTCCAGTCTTGCTGGTTCATCCTCTCCTCTCTCTCTGGTAGTGTCTAACATGTTGATGCATGAGGTTTTCCAGTACCACATCCATCATCTTGGCTCTCCATGTTTCGGGACCCCCATGGGGCTCCAGGTTTTCCCAGTTAATCTCCTTGTGATTGAAATCACCCATAACTAGTAACTTTGCTCCCCCCATGTGTGCTCTCCTGGCCACCTCGGCTAGTGTGTCGACCATTGCTCTGTTGCTCTCATCGTATTCTTCTCTTGGCCTCCTGCAGTTCTGTGGTGGGTTGTACATTACTGCAATTATCGCCTTATGTCCCTCAGACTGGATTGTTCCCACTAAGTAGTCCCTTTCACCCATGCCATCCATTCCTTCCATTTTCTCAAAACCCCACTGGTTTTTAATGAGCAGTGCAACTCCTCCTCCCCCTCTCCTCCCTCTGTCTTTCCTGAGGATTTGATATCCGGATGGAAAGATTGAATCTGTTATTCTGGTGAGTTTTGTTTCTGTGAGTGCTATTATGTCTGGGGATGTCTCCTTGATTCTTTCGTGCCACTCCTCATACTTATTTGTTATTCCATCTGCATTTGTATACCACACCTTCAACTTCTTTTGTAAGACTGTGGTCTGGGAGGTGTGTTGGGGTTGGGGAAGTGGGAGACCTGATAAGGAACTATGGGTGGTTGCTGTGGGGATGGAGTTTGTAATGTAGTGAGTGGGGGCATTGGATGTGGCATGGGTGTTTTGGTTTAGAGTGTTTGGCTGCACTGGGGTTGACCTGGTTGGGAGGCTTCTATAGGAAGCTGTGAGGGAGGTTGTATTTGATCTTCTTCCTGTGTCTGGGATCTCCTGTCTGTCTTCTCCATCCCCTCTCTTTCCTCCTTTCGCCTTTGTACCATCTCTCTCAGTTTCTGCCTTTCTTCTTGTGTTCTGTCGCGGTCGAGATACACCTTCCTGTATGCCGGCATGTCCCTCAATCGTGCTTTCTCCTGCAGGGTCCTGCTCCGAGTCGATTCTGCCTTGAAGGTCACTTTCACTGGCTGGGTTTTTTTTTTTTACAAACCCCCCTATTCTCCGAAAATTTTCCAGCTGGGTCATGTCGTCTTCTCCTATTGCTTTCATGATGCTTTCAATTGCTTTTTTTTCCCTTGTTTTCTTGCTTCATATGTTTCCCCTTCAACTTCCTGGAGCCCATACACAAAGACTGACCTCACCCTTTCATTCTCCCACTGCATATCCCTGTGTATCCCCTCATTCAATTTGATTTCCTCCATTGCAGCTTTCCTTTCTTCAGTTTCACTAGCTAATGTACTTGGGCTCAGTGGCCTGTCATTTTCCTTTCTCAGTTTTCCCTGGGCTCTGCTGTGGTCTGTTAGGGCCTCCACATATAGCTTAGCTCTTTCATTTACTAGTCTCCACTGATAGAGCTTCTACATGCAGTTTTGCTCCTTCTTTCCCTACAGTCCCCTTGTTTGTGACTGAGGTAGCAGTCTCTGTTGTCAATCCCAAAATGTTCTTTAGTTCTTTAGGCTGTTTCAGATTTTTCAGTTCCTCTTCTAAACTCTGTATCCTGGCCTCTGCTGCTTTGACTTGCACCTCCCACTTCCTGCTTTCCATTACTATCCTCTCTTCCATTCTCATGCTAAGTTCTTCTAGTTTCCTATCCCATTCATGTTCCCTTTTTATGAGCTCTACTGCCCAATCTTCCTTTGCAGCTTCCTCCTTCTGTCCCTTGGTTTTTCTTGTTGCTCTCTGGCAACCCATTTTTGTTTTATCCTGATTGCCTCAGAGTGGGAAACCTATGTAATTCTGTGTGTTAGTAGTGTGTATGTCAGAGTGTGGGGGGGAGGTAGAGGAGGAACTGTGGCTATGTGGGAAAGGAGTGGGGAGGGGGAATGGGAAGGAGGGAGAAGCAAGTGGGTGATTGGGAGGGGGAGAGGGGGAAGGAGGAAGTGGTGGGGAGGGGGAGGGTGAAAGAGGGAGGGGAGGAATCAGGGGAAGGAGTGAGATGTCGATGGGGAGGGAGGGAGTGTATGAGTCTGGATGTGTGTGTGTGTGTGTGTGTGTGTGTGTGTGTGTGTGTGTGTGTGTGTGTGTGTGTGTGTGTGTGTGTGTGTGTGTGTGTGTGTGTGTGTGTGTGTGTGTGTGTGTTGTGTGTTGTGTGTGTGTGTGTGTGTGTGTGTGTGTGTGTGTGTGTGTGTGTGTGTGTGTGTGTGTGTGTGTGTGTGTGTGTGTGTGTGTGTGTGTGTGTGTGTGTGTGTGTGTGTGTGTGTGTGTGTGTGTGTGTGTGTGTGTGTTGTGTGTGTGTGTTGTGTGTGTTGTGTGTGTGTTGTGTGTGTGTTGTGTGTGTGTTGTGTGTGTGTTGTGTGTGTGTGTGTGTGTGTTGTGTGTGTGTGTGTGTGTGTGTGTGTGTGTGTTGTGTGTGTGTGTGTTGTGTGTGTGTGTTGTGTGTTTGTGTTGTGTGTGTGTTGTGTGTGTGTGTGTGTGTGTGTGTGTGTACTCACCTATTTGTACTCACCTATTTGTGGTTGCAGGGGTCGAGTCCTAGCTCCTGGCCCCGCCTCTTCACCGGTTGCTACTAGGCCCTCTCTCTCCCCGCTCCATGAGCTTTATCAAACCTCGTCTTAAAACTGTGTATGGTTCCTGCCTCCACTACGTCATTTTCTAGGCTATTCCACTGCCTTACAACTCTATGACTGAAGAAATACTTCCTACTATCTCTCTGACTCATTTGTGTCTTCAACTTCCAATTGTGGCCTCTTGTTTCTGTGTCCCCTCCCTGGAACATCCTGTCCTTGTCCACCTTGTCTATTCCACGCAGTATTTTATATGTCGTTATCATGTCTCCCCTGACCCTCCTGTCCTCCAGTGTCGTCAGGCCGATTTCCCTTAATCTTTCTTCATAGGACATTCCCCTTAGCTCTGGAACTAACCTTGTTGCAAACCTTTGTACTTTCTCTAGTTTCTTGACGTGCTTTATCAAGTGCGGGTTCCAAACAGGTGCTGCATACTCCAGTATGGGCCTGACATACACGGTGTACAGTGTCTTGAATGATTCCTTACTAAGGTATCGGAATGCTGTTCTCAGGTTTGCCAGGCGCCCATATGCTGCAGCAGTTATCTGATTGATGTGTGCTTCCGGAGACATGCTCGGTGTTATACTCACCCCAAGATCTTTCTCCTTGAGTGAGGTTTGCAGTCTTTGGCCACCTAGCCTATACTCTGTCTGTGGTCTTCTGTGCCCTTCCCCTATCTTCATGACTTTGCATTTGGCAGGATTAAATTCGAGAAGCCATTTGCTGGACCAGGTGTCCAGTCTGTCCAGGTCTCTTTGAAGTCCTGCCTGGTCCTCATCAGATTTAATTCTCCTCATTAACTTCACATCATCTGCAAACAGGGACACTTCTGAGTCTAACCCTTCCGTCATGTCGTTCACATATACCAAAAATAGCACTGGTCCTAGGACCGACCCCTGTGGGACCCCGCTCGTCACAGGTGCCCACTGTGATACATCATTACGTACCATGACTCGTTGTTGCCTCCCTGTCAGGTATTCTCTGATCCATTGCAGTGCCCTTCCTGTTATATGCGCCTGATGCTCTAGCTTCTGCACTAATCTCTTGTGAGGAACTGTGTCAAAGGCCTTCTTGCAGTCCAAGAAGATGCAATCAACCCACCCCTCTCTCTCTTGTCTTACTTCTGTTATTTTATCATAAAACTCCAGAAGGTTTGTGACACAGGATTTGCCTTCCGTGAATCCGTGCTGGTTGGCATTTATACTCCTGTTCCGTTCCAGGTGTGTGTGTGTGTGTGTGTGTGTTGTGTGTGTTGTGTGTGTGTGTTGTGTGTGTGTTGTGTGTGTGTTGTGTCTGTGTGTGTGTGTGTGTGTGTGTGTGTGTGTGTGTGTGTGTGTGTGTGTGTGTGTGTGTGTGTGTGTGTGCGTGCATATATGTGTGTGTGCGTATGTGTGTATATGTGCCACACACTCACACACAGTCAGGCACTGTCCAGCATCAAGGGTCAGATCAAGGAAGAGGCGCAGAGCAGCATCAACAACCTTCTCTAAATACCCACGTGCCCCTCCTCTCCTTGCCCCTTTCCAGCCAATCACATCACAGCATTCGTGGAGACCGGTGTTTTCATTGGTTAAGTGTATACTGGTCATTTTAACCTTCTCACAGTGATAATTATCTTTTTTTCTTTTCTTTTAAATAATTATATATTCTCAGGTTGTGTGTGGAGCCACTCCCAGCAGCTAGGTACTGAATACAACAAGTTAGTTGCTTTAACTACAAGTTAGAAACCCTGCTACTAACTACTAGTACCACTGTTACTACTAGTACCCCTGTTAGTAACTATTGTACCCCTGTTAATAACCACTAGTACCCCTGCTACTAACTACTAGTACCCCTGTTAGTAACTATTGTACCCCTGTTAATAACCACTAGTACCCCTACTACTAACTACTAGTACCCCTGTTGGTAACTATTGTACCCCTGTTAATAACTACTAGTACCCCTATTAGTAACTACTGTACCCCTCTTAATAACCACTAGTACCCCTGCTACTAACTACTAGTACCCCTGCTACTAACTACTAGTACCCCTGTTGGTAACTATTGTACCCCTGTTAATAATCGCTAGTACCCCTGCTACTAACTACTAGTACCCCTGCTACTAACTACTAGTACCCCTATTGGTAACTGTTGTACCCCTGTTAATAACCACTAGTACCCCTGCTACTACTACTAGTACCCTTGTTACTAACTACTAGTACCCCTGCTACTAACTACTAGTACCCGTTACTAACTACTAGCACCCCTGCTATTAACTACTAGTACCCGTGTTACTAACTACTAGTACCTCAGGTACTACTAGTAACCTTGTTACTAACTACTATTACACCTGTTACTAACTACTAGTACCCCTGCTGCTAACTACTAGTATCCCTACTACTAACTACTAGTACCCCTGCTACTAACTACTAGTTAGTATCCCTGCTACTATTAGTATCCTATTACTAACTACTAGTACCCCTGCTACTAACTACTAGTTAGTACCCCTGCTACTAACTACTAGTTGGTATCCCTGCTACTAACTACTAGTTAGTATCCCTGCCACTAACTACTAGTACCCCTGCTACTGATTACTGGTTAGTATCCCTGCTACTACTACCCCTCCTACTAACCACTAGTATCCCTGCTACTAATTTCTAGTAGCCCTGCTACTAACTACTACCCCTCCTAGTAACCACTAGTATCCCTGCTACTACTACCCCTCCTACTAACTACTAGTATCCCTGCTACTAACTTCTAGTAGCCCTGCTACTAACTAGTACCTCTCCTACTAACTACTAGTATCCCTGTTACTAACTACAAGTACCCCTGCTACTAACTACTAGTACCCCTGTTGCTAACTTCTAGTACCCCTGCTGGATGGTCGCTGTTGGATGATCGCTGCTGGATGGTCGCTGCTGGATGGTCACTGTTGGGTGGTCGCTGTTGGATGGTCGCTGCTGGATGGTCGCTGCTGGATGGTCACTGCTGGATGGTTGCTGCTGGATGGTTACTGTTGGATGGTCGCTGCTGGATGATCACTGTTGGATGGTCACTGCTGGATGGTCGCTGCTGGATGGTCGCTGCTGGATGATCACTGTTGGATGGTCACTGCTGGATGGTCGTTGCTGGATGGTCGCTGCTGGATGGTCACTGTTGGATTGTCAGCATAGTTGCTGATCCCCTTATATGTGTTGTATAGCGTATTATAGTACCATCCATGTGCTTTATATAGAAGATCCCTTAGGCCTGTGACTGTATGACGTCACGGGGTACAGCTTGAGTCAGGGTGAGACGAGCTGCCTCTTCCATACTCGACGGACCACCTACGGACAGGCAAGAACACGGCAGGCCTGGGCTCCCACCTCTCATCCACATGGTACAATATGGGATGGAATTGATCGATCGATCTGTATTCATGCACTCTACGGATTCTGAGGAAATAAATATATATGTATACAAGGTGAAATTAACAGCAAAGGCATCTGGTGCACACTCAGATTATTACTGTCAAATTCTCAGAATATGGAGGGAA
Source organism: Cherax quadricarinatus (assembly GCF_038502225.1). Lineage (NCBI taxonomy): Eukaryota > Metazoa > Arthropoda > Malacostraca > Decapoda > Parastacidae > Cherax > Cherax quadricarinatus. Next base: position 7,235,866 of record NC_091379.1, read on the forward strand.
CGTGAATACGAAAAAAAAAATTCTGAAAAACTGATCAGTTAATAGCAAACAGTTGACAATTTCCTTCATCTCGGACAACTAGTTATACAGACTATGTACATTTAAACCCAATTCTGCGAGGGTGAGGTTTACAAATGCAGAATGGTTATCATCTCTGGGAGGATCGAATTCCTCTGCAATGGCCAACACATGCCTTGACTGAGGGAGATCTGAATGAGCATCCACAAAAGATACTTGTGGGTTTCTCACCACTTGTCGAGTACGCAAGGAGTAACGACATTCAGGTTGAATATCTGACTGAGTATTTGAGGTAGAGGGTACAGAGTCAAGAGGATTTTCAGCATCTGTCACATTAGTCTGGGTAGCAATATCATCAACATCGCATCCTAACTTCATATGATCTAAATGCGATTCTTTGTACTTACCAGTACTAATTTCTCTAACCTTATACTTATTACCAGAGATATGTTCTACAACTCGATAAGGTCCGACAAACTTTTGATCGAGCTTAGGCATTGCGGATGTTTTGTTGAAATTTGTCAGCATTACTCTCGAACCTACTTTAACTTTTGATGGTTTAGCACGGCTATTAGTTACTCTAGTAAATTCTGCTGTTGATTTATGAAGTGTTTCACGGATTCTTCTAAAAACACTCTGAGCCATGCTTGTACGAGTTGCTACGAAATCATCAGGGTTGTAATTGGGTTTCAGAGTGGAATATAACAACTCATAGGGTAAACGCTTGTCTACACCATACAATGCATAATGTGGAGTATCACCTATGGAAGCATTGTAAGCAGAATTTATGGCACATTGAACATCTGGTATAACTTCATCCCAAGTTTCACTATTGGGGTTGATAGTGGCTCTCAAGACATCAAGTACTTATTGGTTCGTTCAGCTAACCCATTGCTGGCAGGATGATGAGGAACAATGGTGGATTTAGAGATCTTGTACAAGGTGCACAAATTTTCAAGAATCTCATTACAGAATTCACCTCCATTATCTGTTACTAAGGACTTAGGGGTGGTATGCCTGCAGATAATGCGTTCTTTAAACGCCTTAGCTACTGTCTCTGCAGTGTTATCTGCAATAGGAACTAACTCACAATATCTGGTGAAATGGTCTACCATAACACACAGATGTTTGTTGTCTTGGAGGGAACATTGGAAATTAGTTAACAAATCTAGCGCAACTCTTTCCCTCGGTTCGCTAGTAGTTGGATACACTTGGATTGGATTAGGACCATTGACATTTCCTTTATGTTGCATACAGACACTACATTTCTTAACATACTCTGAAATGTCAGTTGCCATACGTGGCCAAAAGTACTTCATTCTGGCTTGTTTCACAGAACGATCCATACCAGGGTGTGCAACACCTGGTGCATCATGAACTAGCTGTAGAGCTACGTTCACTAGTGACTGTGGAATTACTAACTGGTAAACTCTTCTGCTTGGAGTACCCAACTCGGCTGTTCGATACAGTAATTCTTGGCTCATTACAAAGTCACTAATGGGTGCTGGTGGCTTCACAGTCAGAATAAGATCTTCCTGGAGCAGGAATCGAATCACCAGAACACAAGGGATCGGTTCTTTCTTACTGGAGGAATGAACAAACTCGGTGGAGTGGATGACTCTCCCCGGTTGAAAAAAATAACGCTATAACACGCAATATGAGCAAGGGAGAACGAATCTACTATCTCTCACTACAAGCACAGGGGAAAAGAAATGAACACGGTGAACAATGCTGATATTCAACTGAGTCGCACACAGTGACACGAGGTATCAGCTATAAAGAAACTTCACTTACAAGCGTTAATAACATGTGAAAGTTACTCGAGAAATAACTTCTTACATTGCACGAATTACTGTCAACTAGGATGGGATCACCATCTGGAACACAAGGAACAACAAAAGACACTCTAGTGAGAGCACTAGCCGCAACAGAGACGTCTTTCTGCATACGGCATGTGATATCAATAAGAGATGGCATTACTAGTTTCAAGTAATCGTTTTCCGACAAGGCATCCCTAGTAGCAACCAGGGAAGAGACGGGGGCCAGGACCTGTGATCGACCCCTGCAACCACAATTAGGTAAGTACATACATACACAAGGGCCAGGAGCGGTGAATCGACCCCTGCAACCACATATAGGTGAGTACACACACACACACACACAGTTTAAGTCTTGTGTTAAATACACTAAAAAACTCAAGGTTTCTAACGATCTAATTTAATTAATTGCTGTTTATGACGAGTTTCATTAATCACTTATCCATTTGCCTCAGAGAGAGAGTGAGAGAGAGAGAGAGAGAGAGAGAGAGAGAGAGAGAGAGAGAGAGAGAGAGAGAGAGAGAGAGAGAGAGAGAGAGAGAGAAGTAATTAATAAACAATAAAAATATAGAATTCTCCATAAGAAAGTGAAAAAGAATCCTTCCTCCGTAAGCCATGAGTGTCGTAAGAGGCGACTAAAACGCCGCCAGTAAGGTGCTTGTAACCCCTTCTCCTGTATACATTACGGAGACAGTCACTGCGTTAAAGTACATGTACAAGGTATACAGACCATAACTGACATCAGTGACATACTACTATATAGAAAGCTGCTTGTTATGCTGAGCATTTCGGGCAAATTAGGTCAGTTTTGTCCCAGGATGCGACCCACACCAGTCCACTAACTCCCAGGTACCTATTTTACTGATAGGTGAACAGGGACAGCGGGTGGCTTATAGAAACACGTCCCTAATGTTTTCCAGCCGTACTGGAGGTGATTCGAACTCCGGACCTCAGTGCGCTAGCGATCGAGCTACGGGTCAATAGATTAGGAAACTTCTATGCACCTGTGACTTATATAACTTGTTCTATGTTGAAGTGTTGCATAGACGACCTTGTGTGTACCTCTGTGTCTGCTGCTACCCTTTGGTGACTGTTGTATGTCTTAATATATCTTTGTATGTGATTATTGTAACGTAATCACTGGCACTGGGAAGCCTCACTCTCTGCTCTCGTGTGAGTGTGGCCGAGGTGTGTGGCACTCTCAGTGAGGTGTGGCTGAGTTGTGTGGCACTCTCAGTGAGGTGTGGCTGAGATGTGTGGCACTCAGTGAGGTGTGGCTGAGGTGTGCACCTCTCTTAGTGATGTGTGGTTGAGGTGTGGGCCACTCTCAGTGAGGTGTGGCTGAGGTGTGTGGCACTCTCAGTGAGGTGTGGCTGAGTTGTGTGGCACTCTCAGTGAGGTGTGGCTGAGGTGTGTGCCAATCTTAGTGAGGTGTGGCTGAGGTGTGCACCTCTCTTAGTGATGTGTGGCTGAGGTGTGGGTCACTCTCAGTGAGGTGTGGACCACTCAGTGAGGTATGGCTGGGGTGTGGCACACACTCACTTGTGAGAATGTACATGGGAACATACATAACATATGTGTGAGAATGAAGCCGTGGGATTGTATAATATACAAATATATCACCGATAAGAAGTATACACTTGTAAACCCCCTATATATACCTCATACTATGTTGATGCAACATACCACCACTCTTACAGATATGTTAATCACACAGTCGTACAATATACCTCATAATAATTTGACGCAACATACCACCAACATTACCAAGGAACACTCTTCCTTGATAATGTGAGAAATCACGAAAACTCTTGGAATTTTACTATTTTTTTCACTCTGGTTATTTTACATATTCAAACAAACTTTATTTCTTGCTGCAGTATTACAAAATGTAATTTACACGTACCAGACGAGCCTGGACTATAGCCGGGCTACGGGAGTAGAAAGACTTGAAACTCATCAAAGGTATATATTCAGTGCATTTCGGCCAGTGAAATCACTTATTTACTGTGATCTTATTACATAGCTTAATATATGTGTAAATTACCTAGGATAATACACAAAAAAGGTCAGACAAGGTGACTTATTTTATAACACCAATTACTTAAATTATTGCCAGAGTAGAGACAGTTAGAAGTACATACATACGGACTTCTCGTAAATCTTACGAGGCACGTAAGTCTTCTAATAACATGTTCATTATTCCACTATAATCTACCTTGTCCATAATTACTAACCCATTTGCTTTGTCTGTTTCGTAAGGTGAAGTCCAGGATCTTTCCTTACGACACAGACAAAGCAAATGTGATAGTAATTTTGGGCAAGGTAGATGACAGTAGAACAATGAACAGGTTATTAGAAGACGAGGGAACTTAGTTGTCTCTTAAGCCACCAGCCGACCACATCTCCACCTACCTGCAACACTGCACGTAGGTGGAGAGTGCAACTTTGTATTCACTCCTCTCCCTTCAAGAATAAAAAGACAATACCATGACTGGAACAATACACAAATAACCCGCACATAGGAGAGAGCTTATGACGACGTTTCGGTCTAACTTTGACTAATGACAAATCACACAGATGATTTGTCAATGGTCCAAGTCGGACCGAAACGTAGTCATAAGCTTCTTCCTCCTATATGCTGGTTATTGGTGTATTGTCCTATCTTGTTCACTACGACTTATAGAAAGTAATTCCCACGGTAACAGTTTGTACACTAGACTCCTGGCAGCTGAGTAAATACTAGATTAAGAGTGGGAGAACTCTAACACAGGGTCAGATACACTTAGTGAAGTGTGGGGCGCCCAGGGTGAAGTGTGGGGCGCCCAGGGTGAAGTGTGGGGCGTCCAGGGTGAAGGGTGGGGCGTCCAGGGGGGTGAAGTGTGTGGCGCCCAGGGTGAAGTGTAAGGCGCCCACTGTGAAGTGTGGGGAGCCCACAGTAAGACAGAGGATTGGTAACCCACGTCTAGTGGGTTGTTACCAGTCCTCTGGTAACAACCAGTCCTCTGGTAACAACCCCACTCTGGTAACAACCAGTCCTCTGGTAACAACCCCACTCTGGTAACAACCAGTCCTCTGGTAACAACCCCAATCTGGTAACAACCAGTCCTCTGGTAACAACCCCACTCTGGTAACAACCAGTCCTCTGGTAACAACCCCACTCTGGTAACAACCAGTCCTCTGGTAACAACCCCACTCTGGTAACAACCAGTCCTCTGGTAACAACCCCACTCTGGTAACAACCAGTCCTCTGGTAACAACCCCACTCTGGTAACAACCAGTCCTCTGGTAACAACCCCACTCTGGTAACAACCAGTCCTCTGGTAACAACCCCACTCTGGTAACAACCCCACTCTGGTAAAGAGGAGTAGGAGGGTAGACAGGGAAGAGGGAGGATGAAGAGAAAGTGGATGAGGATATAGAGACGAGCAGTAAAGAAGAAAATGATGAGGGATAAAGAAGAAGGGAAAGGAGAGAAGAGAGAGAAAAAAAAACAGGAAGAGGTAGGTATGATAATAATAATAATAATAATATTCTAGGTAGTAGGTTGGTAGACAGCAACCACCCAGGGAGGTACTACCGTCCTGTGGTAGTAGGTTGGTAGACAGCAACCACCCAGGGAGGTACTACCGTCCTGTGGTAGTAGGTTGGTAGACAGCAACCACCCAGGGAGGTACTACCGTCCTGTGGTAGTAGGTTGGTAGACAGCAACCACCCAGGGAGGTACTACCGTCCTGTGGTAGTAGGTTGGTAGATAGCAACCACCCAGGGAGGTACTACTGTCCTGTGGTAGTAGGTTGGTAGACAGCAACCACCCAGGGAGGTACTACCGTCCTGTGGTAGTAGGTTGGTAGACAACAACCACCCAGGGAGGTACTACCGTCCTGTGGTAGTAGGTTGGTAGACAGCAACCACCCAGGGAGGTACTACCGTCCTGTGGTAGTAGGTTGGTAGATAGCAACCACCCAGGGAGGTACTACCGTCCTGTGGTAGTAGGTTGGTAGACAGCAACCACCCAGGGAGGTACTACCGTCCTGTGGTAGTAGGTTGGTAGACAGCAACCACCCAGGGAGGTACTACCGTCCTGTGGTAGTAGGTTGGTAGACAGCAACCACCCAGGGAGGTACTACCGTCCTGTGGTAGTAGGTTGGTAGACAACAACCACCCAGGGAGGTACTACCGTCCTGTGGTAGTAGGTTGGTAGACAACAACCACCCAGGGAGGTACTACCGTCCTGTGGTAGTAGGTTGGTAGACAGCAACCACCCAGGGAGGTACTACCATCCTGTGGTAGTAGGTTGGTAGACAGCAACCACCCAGGGAGGTACTACCGTCCTGTGGTAGTAGGTTGGTAGACAGCAACCACCCAGGGAGGTACTACCGTCCTGTGGTAGTAGGTTGGTAGACAGCAACCACCCAGGGAGGTACTACCATCCTGTGGTAGTAGGTTGGTAGACAGCAACCACCCAGGGAGGTACTACCATCCTGTGGTAGTAGGTTGGTAGATAGCAACCACCCAGGGAGGTACTACCATCCTGTGGTAGTAGGTTGGTAGACAGCAACCACCCAGGGAGGTACTACCGCCCTGTGGTAGTAGGTTGGTAGACAGCAACCACCCAGGGAGGTACTACCGTCCTGTGGTAGTAGGTTGGTAGACAGCAACCACCCAGGGAGGTACTACCGTCCTGTGGTAGTAGGTTGGTAGACAGCAACCACCCAGGGAGGTACTACCGTCCTGTGGTAGTAGGTTGGTAGATAGCAACCACCCAGGGAGGTACTACCGTCCTGTGGTAGTAGGTTGGTAGACAGCAACCACCCAGGGAGGTACTACCATCCTGTGGTAGTAGGTTGGTAGACAGCAACCACCCAGGGAGGTACTACCGCCCTGTGGTAGTAGGTTGGTAGACAGCAACCACCCAGGGAGGTACTACCGTCCTGTGGTAGTAGGTTGGTAGACAGCAACCACCCAGGGAGGTACTACCATCCTGTGGTAGTAGGTTGGTAGACAGCAACCACCCAGGGAGGTACTACCGCCCTGTGGTAGTAGGTTGGTAGACAGCAACCACCCAGGGAGGTACTACCGTCCTGTGGTAGTAGGTTGGTAGACAGCAACCACCCAGGGAGGTACTACCGTCCTGTGGTAGTAGGTTGGTAGACAGCAACCACCCAGGGAGGTACTACCGTCCTGTGGTAGTAGGTTGGTAGATAGCAACCACCCAGGGAGGTACTACCGTCCTGTGGTAGTAGGTTGGTAGACAGCAACCACCCAGGGAGGTACTACCGTCCTGTGGTAGTAGGTTGGTAGATAGCAACCACCCAGGGAGGTACTACCGTCCTGTGGTAGTAGGTTGGTAGACAGCAACCACCCAGGGAGGTACTACCGTCCTGTGGTAGTAGGTTGGTAGATAGCAACCACCCAGGGAGGTACTACCGTCCTGTGGTAGTAGGTCGTAGATAGCAACCACCCAGGGAGGTACTACCGTCCTGTGGTAGTAGGTTGGTAGATAGCAACCACCCAGGGAGGTACTACCGTCCTGTGGTAGTAGGTTGGTAGACAGCAACCACCCAGGGAGGTACTACCGTCCTGTGGTAGTAGGTTGGTAGACAGCAACCACCCAGGGAGGTACTACCGTCCTGTGGTAGTAGGTTGGTAGACAGCAACCACCCAGGGAGGTACTACCGTCCTGTGGTAGTAGGTTGGTAGACAGCAACCACCCAGGGAGGTACTACCACCCTGTGGTAGTAGGTTGGTAGACAGCAACCACCCAGGGAGGTACTACCGTCCTGTGGTAGTAGGTTGGTAGATAGCAACCACCCAGGGAGGTACTACCGTCCTGTGGTAGTAGGTTGGTAGACAGCAACCACCCAGGGAGGTACTACCGTCCTGTGGTAGTAGGTTGGTAGACAGCAACCACCCAGGGAGGTACTACCGTCCTGTGGTAGTAGGTTGGTAGACAGCAACCACCCAGGGAGGTACTACCGTCCTATGGTAGTAGGTTGGTAGACAGCAACCACCCAGGGAGGTACTACCGTCCTGTGGTAGTAGGTTGGTAGACAGCAACCACCCAGGGAGGTACTACCGTCCTGTGGTAGTAGGTTGGTAGATAGCAACCACCCAGGGAGGTACTACCGTCCTGTGGTAGTAGGTTGGTAGACAGCAACCACCCAGGGAGGTACTACCGTCCTGTGGTAGTAGGTTGGTAGACAGCAACCACCCAGGGAGGTACTACCGTCCTGTGGTAGTAGGTTGGTAGACAGCAACCACCCAGGGAGGTACTACCGTCCTGTGGTAGTAGGTTGGTAGACAGCAACCACCCAGGGAGGTACTACCGTCCTGTGGTAGTAGGTTGGTTGACAGCAACCACCCAGGGAGGTACTACCGTCCTGTGGTAGTAGGTTGGTAGACAGCAACCACCCAGGGAGGTACTACCATCCTGTGGTAGTAGGTTGGTAGACAGCAACCACCCAGGGAGGTACTACCGTCCTGTGGTAGTAGGTTGGTAGACAGCAACCACCCAGGGAGGTACTACCGTCCTGTGGTAGTAGGTTGGTAGACAGCAACCACCCAGGGAGGTACTACCGTCCTGTGGTAGTAGGTTGGTAGACAGCAACCACCCAGGGAGGTACTACCGTCCTGTGGTAGTAGGTTGGTAGACAGCAACCACCCAGGGAGGTACTACCGTCCTGTGGTAGTAGGTTGGTAGACAGCAACCACCCAGGGAGGTACTACCGTCCTGTGGTAGTAGGTTGGTAGACAGCAACCACCCAGGGAGGTACTACCGTCCTGTGGTAGTAGGTTGGTAGACAGCAACCACCCAGGGAGGTACTACCGTCCTGTGGTAGTAGGTTGGTAGACAGCAACCACCCAGGGAGGTACTACCGTCCTGTGGTAGTAGGTTGGTAGATAGCAACCACCCAGGGAGGTACTACCGTCCTGTGGTAGTAGGTTGGTAGACAGCAACCACCCAGGGAGGTACTACCGTCCTGTGGTAGTTGGTTGGTAGACAGCAACCACCCAGGGAGGTACTACCGTCCTGTGGTAGTAGGTTGGTAGACAGCAACCACCCAGGGAGGTACTACCGTCCTGTGGTAGTAGGTTGGTAGACAGCAACCACCCAGGGAGGTACTACCGTCCTGTGGTAGTAGGTTGGTAGACAGCAACCACCCAGGGAGGTACTACCGTCCTGTGGTAGTAGGTTGGTAGACAGCAACCACCCAGGGAGGTACTACCGTCCTGTGGTAGTAGGTTGGTAGACAGCAACCACCCAGGGAGGTACTACCGTCCTGTGGTAGTAGGTTGGTAGACAGCAACCACCCAGGGAGGTACTACCGTCCTGTGGTAGTAGGTTGGTAGATAGCAACCACCCAGGGAGGTACTACCGTCCTGTGGTAGTAGGTTGGTAGATAGCAACAACCCTGGGAGGTACTACCGTCCTGTGGTAGTAGGTTGGTAGATAGCAACCACCCTGGGAGGTACTACCGTCCTGTGGTAGTAGGTTGGTAGATAGCAACCACCCAGGGAGGTACTACCGTCCTGTGGTAGTAGGTTGGTAGATAGCAACCACCCAGGGAGGTACTACCGTCCTGTGGTAGTAGGTTGGTAGATAGCAACCACCCAGGGAGGTACTACCGTCCTGTGGTAGTAGGTTGGTAGATAGCAACCACCCAGGGAGGTACTACCGTCCTGTGGTAGTAGATTGGTAGACAGCAACCACCCAGGGAGGTACTACCGTCCTGTGGTAGTAGGTTGGTAGACAGCAACCACCCAGGGAGGTACTACCGTCCTGTGGTAGTAGGTTGGTAGACAGCAACCACCCAGGGAGGTACTACCGTCCTGTGGTAGTAGGTTGGTAGATAGCAACCACCCAGGGAGGTACTACCGTCCTGTGGTAGTAGGTTGGTAGACAGCAACCACCCAGGGAGGTACTACCGTCCTGTGGTAGTAGATTGGTAGACAGCAACCACCCAGGGAGGTACTACCGTCCTGTGGTAGTAGGTTGGTAGACAGCAACCACCCAGGGAGGTACTACCGTCCTGTGGTAGTAGGTTGGTAGACAGCAACCACCCAGGGAGGTACTACCGTCCTGTGGTAGTAGGTTGGTAGACAGCAACCACCCAGGGAGGTACTACCGTCCTGTGGTAGTAAGTTGGTAGACAGCAACCACCCAGGGAGGTACTACCGTCCTGTGGTAGTAGGTTGGTAGACAGCAACCACCCACGGAGGTACTACCGTCCTGTGGTAGTAGGTTGGTAGACAGCAACCACCCAGGGAGGTACTACCGTCCTGTGGTAGTAGGTTGGTAGACAGCAACCACCCAGGGAGGTACTACCGTCCTGTGGTAGTAGGTTGGTAGACAGCAACCACCCAGGGAGGTACTACCGCCCTGTGGTAGTAGGTTGGTAGACAGCAACCACCCAGGGAGGTACTACCGTCCTGTGGTAGTAGGTTGGTAGACAGCAACCACCCAGGGAGGTACTACCGTCCTGTGGTAGTAGGTTGGTAGATAGCAACCACCCAGGGAGGTACTACCGTCCTGTGGTAGTAGGCTGGTAGACAGCAACCACCCAGGGAGGTGCTACCGTCCTGTGGTAGTAGGTTGGTAGATAGCAACCACCCAGGGAGGTACTACCGTCCTGTGGTAGTAGGTTGGTAGACAGCAACCACCCAGGGAGGTACTAACGTCCTGTGGTAGTAGGTTGGTAGACAGCAACCACCCAGGGAGGTACTACCGTCCTGCTAAGTGAGTGTAAAACTGAAGCCTGTAATTGTTTTATATGATGGTAGATTTCTGGTGTCTTTTATCTGTCTCATAAATATGCAAGATTTCAGGTACGTCTTGCTACTTCTACTTACACTTAGGTCACACTACACATACATGTACACACCCCTCTGGGTTTTCTTCTATTTTCTTACTAGTTCTTGTTTTTGTTTATTTCTTCATATCTCCATGGGGAAGTGGAACAGAATTCTTCCTCCGTAAGCCATGCGTGTCGTAGGAGGTGACTAAAATGCCGGGAGCAAGGGGCTAGTAACCCCTTCTCCTGTATATATTACTGAAGTTAAAAAGAGAAACTTGTTTTTTTTTCTCTTTTTGGCCACCCTGCCTCGGTGGGATACGGCCAGTTTGAAATAATAATAATAATAATAACAATAATATTAATAATAATAATAATAATAATAATAATAATAATAATAATAATAAGAAGAAGAAGAAGAAGAAGAAGAAGAAGCAGGAGAATAAAAAGCTTATCAGCAAAATGGGCACCTGGGAGTTAATCGACTGGTGTGGGTCGCATCCTGGGACAAAACTGACCTAATTTGCGGGAAATGCTCAGCATAACAAGCAACTTTCTATATAGTAGTATGTCATTGATGTGAGCTATGGTCTGTATACCTTGTACATGTTCTTGTAAATAAAGAGATTATTATATTATAAAGTAGGAGGGGGAAAGATGTTCAGACGAAGGAGAGATGTGTAAGTGGAAGAAATATAAGAAAACTGAATAAGAGGGTGGAAAGGGTGATGATAGAAATGAAAAGATGAAGAGGAAGATGTGAGGAAGGAGAGGCATGGAGGGTAAGGAGGCGAGAAGGAAACTAACGGTATATACACTGCTGACGTCAAACTAAAACCTAGAAAGGTGTCAGTCTGTGTGTGTGTGAGAGAGAGAGAGAGAGAGAGAGAGAGAGAGAGAGAGAGAGAGAGAGAGAGAGAGAGAGAGAGAGAGAGAGAGAGAGAGAGAGAGAGAGAGAGAGAGAGAAAGAGAGAGAGAGAAAGAGAGAGAGAGAGAGAGAGAGAGAGAGAGAGAGTTCACTAGTTGTACATCTCGTAACAATAAACAGGCTTTCAAACGAGCTGATGTAGGTAACAGCTCTTAGCTTGTAAATAAGATTAGGAACCTTTAACCTAACCTTGTAAACAGTGTGTAAAAGAGCGACAGAAAGAGAGAGAGATAGAGGGAGAGGCTTCACTATTTGTACATCTCATAACAAAATGTTTTAAAATGAACTGATGTAGGTAGCTTTTAGCTTGTAAATAAAGTTAGGAACCCTTAACTTAACCTTGTAAAACCCTGTGTAAAGAGAGAGAAATGTACGAGGCACAAGTACGCTCACATCTTGAGTATGTTCCAGTGGTGACGTGTACTTAGCTCAGTGGTGACGTGTACTTAGCTCTGTGAAGACCTGTTTGTGTGCTCTCTGTGAATCTGAACCAGGATGCCCTCTCTTGAGCAACTTTACCAGCAGCTGAGAGAAGAGCTCAGAGTTGCTAAGATGGAGATACAGCGATTAACGGAGGAGAACAAGAGGATTCGTAGTAATCCTTCTGTTGTGAGTCCCCAGGTTAAGAGGGGAGCTTGGTCAGTGGCCGGGCAACATGGAACCAAGCTGAAGATCAAGAAAACGGTTGGAGAGGCAGAAACAACGAGAAACCAGAAGACTACCGTGGAAACTTCCAACCCATTCTCGGTGCTACCTGACGAATGTGAGTGTTCTACTGGGAATGCCACAACGAGCACCAAAGAAGCATTGGCAGACGTGAGTAAGACATCCCTAGAAACCCCAACGAAGACCATCGAGAACGTCTTGACGAATTCTACAAGTGGTGTAATGCTACCTGGCGAATGTGAGTCGACTACTCGGAGCATCACGACGGACGACGCCAAGGAAGGTAAAAACATTGTTGTTGTTGGGGATAGCCAGATTAGGTACATGGATAGGGCATTCTGCTTGAAGGATAGGAGTAGGAGGCAGAGAGTGTGTTTTCCTGGGGCTGGGATGAAGGATATTGTTAGCCGTCTGGATGACATCATGAGAGGTAATGGGAGCAATCCTATTATCTGTCTCAGTGCTGGAGGCAACGATGTTGGCAGACTTAGGAGTGAGGACCTGATTAGCAGGTATAGGTCAGCAATAGAGATAATTAGGAGGAAGGGTGGGAAACCTGTCATATGTGGCATTTTGCCAAGGAGAGGAGTTGGAAATGAATGGTTGTCCAGAGCAATTGGTGTCAATTGCTGGCTGGACAAATACTGTAAGGAAAATGCGGTAACATTCATTGACAACTGGGACCTCTTCTATGGCAGAAATGACATGTATGCCAGGGATGGGGTTCACTTATCGAGGTGTGGGGTGGGAGCACTGGCCAATGCAGAGGAGGTCTTTAAACTAGGAATAGTTAGTGGTATGGGTTTTGGCGGGAAAACTGTGAAGTCGCAGGGTAGTAATATGAGTACTAGGAGAACTAGTAATAGGCAAAATGAGGTGGATATTGGAAAGCCAGTGGCACTAATTGACAAGGACAGTAATAGGTTTAGTGGAATAACAGAAAGGAGCAGGAAGGGTAAAGAGAGAGGAGGGTCTTTAAATATTTATTACACAAATAGTCGCAGTGCTAGGAATAAGATGGACGAGTTGAGACTAGTTGCTAGTGCAGGTAACATAGATGTATTTGCCATTACTGAGACGTGGTTTAATTCAAAAAGTCGGGACATGCCTGCAGAATGTCACATTCAGGGTTTTAAATTGTTCCAAGTAGATAGAAGTATCGGGAAGGGGGGTGGCGTGGCATTGTATGTCCGAGATCGTTTGAACTGTTGCATAAAAACGGGTATTAAGTCTGAAGTAACACATACAGAGTCTGTTTGGATAGAATTTTCAGAGGGGCATGAAAAATTAGTTTTAGGTGTGATATACCGTCCCCCAAATTTAGATAGGGACCAGGGGAGACTACTATGGGAGGAAATTGTTAGGGCCACAAGGCACGATAATGTAGTAATTCTAGGAGTTTACCTGGAGAGAGTTCCGGGGGTCAACGCCCCCGCGGCCCGGTCTGAGACCAGGCCTCCTGGTGGATCAGAGCCTGATCAACCAGGCTGTTGCTGCTGGCTGCACGCAAACCAACATACGAGCCACAGCCTGGCTGATCCGGAACTGACTTTAGGTGCTTGTCCAGTGCCAGCTTGAAGACTGCCAGGGGTCTGTTGGTAATCCCCCTTATGTGTGCTGGGAGGCAGTTGAACAGTCTCGGGCCCCTGACACTTATTGTATGGTCTCTTAACGTGCTAGTGACACCCCTGCTTTTCATTGGGGGGATGGTGCATCGTCTGCCAAGTCTTTTGCTTTCGTAGTGGGTGATTTTCGTGTGCAAGTTCGGTACTAGTCCCTCTAGGATTTTCCAGGTGTATATAATCATGTATCTCTCCCTCCTGCGTTCCAGGGAATACAGGTTTAGGAACCTCAAGCGCTCCCAATAATTGAGGTGTTTTATCTCCGTTATGCGCGCCGTGAAAGTTCTCTTGTACATTTTCTAGGTCGGCAATTTCACCTGCCTTGAAAGGTGCTGTTAGTGTGCAGCAATATTCCAGCCTAGATAGAACAAGTGACCTGAAGAGTGTCATCATGGGCTTGGCCTCCCTAGTCATATTGATTGGAATTTCTTGACTGGGAATTTAGAATCATACGACTTCTTAGAAGTAGTTCAGGATTGTTTTTTGAAGCAGTTTGTGACAGAACCTACAAGTGGTAATAACCTGCTTGACTTAGTTCTGGCAAACAATGAATCCCTTGTTAATAATTTAGAAGTTTCAGAGGAACTGGGTGCTAGCGACCACAAATCAATTACATTTAGAATTGAATGGAAGTATGATAGTAGGGATAACTCAGTAACAGTCCCAGATTTTCGCTTAGCAGATTACGATGGGCTTAGAGAACACTTATCATCTGTTGACTGGGGTAACGAAGAGAGCTATCAATATGACAGTTTTCTGAACACAATACATGCTGCTCAAATAACGTTTATCCCTTACAAGGAAATTAGATCAAATAGAAATGACCCAAAATGGATGAATAATAGGCTGAAATATCTACTAGGGCATAAGAAAGGAATTTATAGGCGTATCAAAAGAGGCAAGGGTCATCTTATGAATCAGTATATTGACATTAAGAGGGACATTAAAAAGGGGATAAGAAAAGCTAAAGGGGACTATGAAATTAAAGTTGCTAGGGATTCTAAAACTAACCCAAAAAGTTTTTTCCAGGTCTATAGAACAAAAGTCAGAGATAAGATAGGTCCCCTTAAAAATAACTATGGGCATCTTACTGACAAAGAGAATGAAATGTGCTCGATTTTAAATAATTATTTTCTCTCGGTTTTTACACAGGAAGACACTAATAATATTCCGGTAATTAATTTTTATAGTGGATCAGAAGAAGATAAATTATGTAACATCACAGTCACTAGTGAAATGGTTGTGAAGCAGATAGACCGACTGAAGCAAAATAAGTCACCGGGTCCTGATGAGGTTTTTTCAAGGGTTCTAAAGGAATGCAAAATGGAATTCTGTGAACCATTAACTAATATTTTTAATTTATCTCTTCAAACAGGTGCAGTGTCTGATATGTGGAAGATGGCTAATGTAATTCCTATTTTTAAAACAGGGGACAAGTCGTTACCGTCAAATTACCGCCCAATAAGCCTGACCTCAATTGTAGGCAAATTACTAGAGTCAATTATATCTCAGATTATAAGAAGCCATCTCGATAAGCATAGCTTGATTAATGATACTCAGCATGGATTCACAAGAGGCTGGTCTTGTCTAACTAATTTATTAACTTTCTTCAGTAAAGCTTTTGAGGCTGTTGACCACGATAAAGAATTTGATATTATTTACTTAGATTTTAGTAAGGCATTTGATAGAGTACCGCACCAAAGACTGTTGAAGAAAGTAGCAGCTCATGGCATTGGGGGAAGGGTGCTCTCGTGGATCGAATCATGGCTCACAGACAGGAAGCAAAGAGTGTCCATAAATGGGGTTAAATCCGAGTGGGGATCAGTAACAAGTGGCGTTCTACAGAGCCCGATCTTGATGAAGGAATTACTAGTGATATGAGCAAATTCGCCGATGACACGAAGATAGGTAGGATAATTGATTCAAACGTAGATGTTAGGGAACTTCAGGAAGATTTAGACAAACTCTACTCTTGGTCAGAAAAGTGGCAGATGCAGTTCAATGTAGATAAATGCAAGGTTCTGAAGCTCGGGAGTGTCCATAACCCTAGCACTTATAAGTTAAATAATGTAGAACTTAGCCATACAGATTGCGAAAAGGACTTGGGGGTTATGGTAAGCAGCAACCTTAAACCAAGACAGCAATGCCTAAGCGTACGTAATAAGGAAAATAGATTACTGGGATTTATATCAAGAAGTGTAAGCAACAGAAGTCCAGAGGTCATACTGCAGCTTTATACATCATTAGTAAGGCCTCACCTAGATTATGCAGCTCAATTCTGGTCTCCATATTACAGAATGGACATAAATTCATTAGAGAACATTCAGCGTAGGATGACTAAATTAATACATAGCATTAGAAATCTTCCTTATGAAGAAAGATTGAAGACTCTTAAGTTACATTCACTTGTTAGACGAAGAATGAGGGGAGACCTGATCGAAGTGTATAAGTGGAAGATAGGTATTAATAAAGGGGATATTAACAAGGTCTTGAGGATATCTCTCCAAGAGAGAACCCGCAGTAATTGATTTAAATTAGATAAGTTTAGATTTAGAAAGGACATAGGAAAGTATTGGTTTGGAAATAGGGTAGTTGATGAGTGGAACAGTCTACCTAGTTGGGTTATTGAGGCTAGGACTTTGGGTAGTTTCAAATTTAGGTTGGATAAGTACATGAGTGGGAGGGGTTGGATTTGAGTGGGACTTGCACATCAGAGCTTATTTCTTGGGCAGCATTGAAAATTGGGTTGGTCAAATGCTTGTTAGTGGGATGAATTGTAAAGGACCTGCCTAGTATGGGCCAACAGGCCTGCTGCAGTGTTCCTCCTTTTCTTATGTTCTTATGTTCTTTCTTGGATTGCCTGCCTCCCGTCCCACCTACGACATGACGACTCATCTCTCGTCTGGACCCAACCTGGAGAGATCTGTCTGTTCAGCAGATCCTTCAACACGGGAGGGATGTGGGTGGCCTAACAGTTACGTACTAGGCTAATATTGTCCGAGTACCACACTTAGCTCCTCTTCTACACAACAAGACGGGCAGTGAACAAAACTATACTCTGTAACCTTCTAAGAACATTACTTCATCCGAGATCATTTATTCCTAGGATGACTCGAGCCTGGAACATGTTCGCACAGCAACGTCAACGAAATAGTCAGTTGGCCAAATGAAATCGTATCCCACAGATGGCTTCAACTTCATCCTGCTTCCTGTTTGCACGTCCCTTAACAATAAAAAGGCTTTTAAATGAGCTGATGTAAGTAACAACTCTTAGTTTACAAATAAAGTTAGGAACCTTAACTTGACCTTGTAAAACCATTGTGTACAAGAGAGAGAGAGAGAGAGATGTGGCATAATTCAGGTAAGTGCAAATAATGATGATTTTGGTAGTGGTAGTGGTGGTGGTGGGCGGTGTGGTGATAATAGTGGTAGTTATATGTGATATTGTAGTTACGGCGGTGATGAGGGTGATAATAGTTGTAGATGTGGAGGTAATAGTCGAGTTAGAGAAAGTGCCAATATCACCATCTCTCTCTCTCTCTCTCTCTCTCTCTCTCTCTCTCTCTCTCTCTCACACACACACACATACACACACACACAGGTTTGACAAAGTTAGGTTAAGGATCCCTAGCTTTAAGGATCCCTATATATATATATATATATATATATATATATATATATATATATATATATATATATATATATATATATATATATATATATATATATATATATATATATATATATATATATATATATATATATATATATATATATATATATATATATATATATATATATACCTGGAGTTTACCTGGAGAGAGTTTCGGGGGTCAACGCCCCCGCGGCCCATACATACATACATACATACATACATACATACATACATACATACATACATACATACCTGCATACATACATACATATACAGGTTTATACAGAGAGAGCTATTCCTTCCAGCTATGGGACTGGCCAGTCCCCTGGGCAAGACCGTGAGTCGTCAAAGACCTTAAGGTCAATGCTCCCCTTCAAGCTCCGGGAGATTTGACCCTTACAAGATGTATCCTCAACACTGCTTCCAGGGTAGAGCACTAAACTTGTGTGGGGCCATTCAACGTGCGATGATTAGGGCAGCACGGAGGGTAAACGTAGCTAGCTTTTGTCCCGGCTCTGTAACTGTCATACAGAATAATGTAGCAGCACACTACAGATGTACCCAATTTACAGTTTATTTACAGCAAGTGTAGAATTAAGCTGCTGATTTTCTTGTTCAGTTACAGTGCTGTTTGTGTGTCGTTCATGAAGCGTTAAATCTGTGTTTTATTTGGCGCATGCAGTTGTGGAGGGTCGAGACTGCGTCCAGTTCATGCAGCTAGATGGGAGACCTTGAAAACATTGGTCTTGTACATAACAGATGTCACCTGGCTGACAGGTGTCACCTGGTCTGACAGGTGTAACCAAGGCGAATCGAAACTTCATATGAATGACCTTGTACGGCCTCAAAACATTGTCAATGTATGCCAGATTTCTGATATAACCCTAACTGCACTGGATTTGAAAAAGCCCATGCACTCTGCCCCAGGCCCAAACTTGTGGAACTCCGTGTTCATCACTGCAAGAAACCCCTTTCGCGTGCCTTAAGTATGCTAGGAAGAGGGAGCATGAACACGGGGGCCATCCCACAGTCTCTATAAACAACGGATATAGATCCACTCCATAAAGGTGACAGCTAAGCAATAACAAAGAATTATAGATCGATAGCTCTAAAGTCCCACATTTTAAAAAAATCTTCGAAAGAGTTCTAAGAAGCATGATCACCCACCAGTTAGATTCCCAACAACTGCACAACCCAGGGCAGCATGGATTTAGAGCAGGTCACTCCTGCCTCTCACAACTACCGGATCACTATGATATGATCTTGGGTGCACTGGAGAACAAACAGAATGCAGATGTAGTATACTCAGGCTCTGTAAAAGCTTTCGTCAAATGCGATAATGGTGTAACAACTCAAAGAATCTGTGCTAAAGGAATAACTGGAAAAGTGGGCAGATGGATCTTTAACTTCCTAACCAATAGAACACAAAAAGTAATGGCAAACAAAGTTAGGTCGGAGGCTGCCACAGTGAAAGTTCTGTTCCACAAGGTACAGTACTCGCCCCCATCCTGTTCCTTATCCTTATATCAGACATAGACAAGAGATGTAAACTAGTACTTTGTGTTCTTTTGCAGACTATACTAGACTCTGCATGAGACTTTCATCCATTGAGGACACGGAAAAATCTCTAAGAGGATATACACCAAGTTTTCCAGTGCGCCTCGGAAAGCAACATGATGTTCAGTGAAAACAAATTTCATTGACTTCGTTAGGGAAAACTTGAAGAAATAATAGCTAGAACTACATTTACTACAAGATCTAACCACACGATAGAGAAAAAAACAGAGTGAGAATAGTACTGAGTGAGGTAGTCACAAGACAGAGAGGGAGAATAATAATGAGAGGTAGTCACAAGACAGAGAGAGAATAATAATGAGAGGTAGTCACAAGACAGAGAGAATAATAATGAGAGGTAGTCACAAGACAGAGAGAGAATAATAATGAGTGAGGTAGTCACAAGACAGAGAGAATAATAATGAGAGGTAGTCACAAGACAGAGAGGGAGAATAATAATGAGAGGTAGTCACAAGACAGAGAGAGAATAATAATGAGAGGTAGTCACAAGACAGAGAGAGAATAATAATGAGAGGTAGTCACAAGACAGAGAGAATAATAATGAGAGGTAGTCACAAGACAGAGAGAGAATAATAATGAGAGGTAGTCACAAGACAGAGAGAGAATAATAATGAGTGAGGTAGTCACAAGACAGAGAGAGAATAATAATGAGTGAGGTAGTCACAAGACAGAGAGGGAGAATAATAATGAGTGAGGTAGTCACAAGACAGAGAGAGAATAATAATGAGAGGTAGTCACAAGACAGAGAGAGAATAATAATGAGAGGTAGTCACAAGACAGAGAGAATAATAATGAGAGGTAGTCACAAGACAGAGAGAGAATAATAATGAGAGGTAGTCACAAGACAGAGAGAGAATAATAATGAGTGAGGTAGTCACAAGACAGAGAGAGAATAATAATGAGAGGTAGTCACAAGACAGAGAGAGAATAATAATGAGTGAGGTAGTCACAAGACAGAGAGGGAGAATAATAATGAGTGAGGTAGTCACAAGACAGAGAGAGAATAATAATGAGAGGTAGTCACAAGACAGAGAGAGAATAATAATGAGAGGTAGTCACAAGACAGAGAGAATAATAATGAGAGGTAGTCACAAGACAGAGAGAGAATAATAATGAGAGGTAGTCACAAGACAGAGAGAGAATAATAATGAGAGGTAGTCACAAGACAGAAAGAGAATAATAATGAGAGGTAGTCACAAGACAGAGAGAGAATAATAATGAGAGGTAGTCACAAGACAGAGAGAGAATAATAATGAGAGGTAGTCACAAGACAGAGAGAGAATAATAATGAGAGGTAGTCACAAGACAGAGAGAGAATAATAATGAGAGGTAGTCACAAGACAGAGAGAGAATAATAATGAGAGGTAGTCACTAGACAGAGAGAATAATAATGAGAGGTAGTCACAAGACAGAGAGAGAATAATAATGAGAGGTAGTCACAAGACAGAGAGAGAATAATAATGAGAGGTAGTCACAAGACAGGGAGAATAATAATGAGAGGTAGTCACAAGACAGAGAGGGAGAATAATAATGAGAGGTAGTCACAAGACAGAGAGAGAATAATAATGAGAGGTAGTCACAAGACAGAGAGAGAATAATAATGAGAGGTAGTCACAAGACAGAGAGAGAATAATAATGAGAGGTAGTCACAAGACAGAGAGAGAATAATAATGAGAGGTAGTCACAAGAGGGAGAATAATAATGAGAGGTAGTCACAAGACAGAGAGAGAATAATAATGAGTGAGGTAGTCACAAGACAGAGAGGGAGAATAATAATGAGAGGTAGTCACAAGACAGAGAGAGAATAATAATGAGTGAGGTAGTCACAAGACAGAGAGGGAGAATAATAATGAGAGGTAGTCACAAGACAGAGAGAGAATAATAATGAGTGAGGTAGTCACAAGACAGAGAGGGAGAATAATAATGAGTGAGGTAGTCACAAGACAGAGAGGGAGAATAATAATGAGAGGTAGTCACAAGACAGAGAGAGAATAATAATGAGAGAGGTAGTCACAAGACAGAGAGGGAGAATAATAATGAGTGAGGTAGTCACAAGACAGAGAGGGAGAATAATAATGAGTGAGGTAGTCACAAGACAGAGAGAGAATAATAATGAGTGAGGTAGTCACAAGACAGAGAGAGAATAATAATGAGTGAGGTAGTCACAAGACAGAGAGGGAGAATAATAATGAGTGAGGTAGTCACAAGACAGAGAGGGAGAATAATAATGAGTGAGGTAGTCACAAGACAGAGAGAGAATAATAATGAGAGGTAGTCACAAGACAGAGAGGGAGAATAATAATGAGTGAGGTAGTCACAAGACAGAGAGGGAGAATAATAATGAGTGAGGTAGTCACAAGACAGAGAGAGAATAATAATGAGTGAGGTAGTCACAAGACAGAGAGAGAATAATAATGAGTGAGGTAGTCACAAGACAGAGAGGGAGAATAATAATGAGTGAGGTAGTCACAAGACAGAGAGGGAGAATAATAATGAGTGAGGTAGTCACAAGACAGAGAGGGAGAATAATAATGAGTGAGGTAGTCACAAGACAGAGAGAGAATAATAATGAGTGAGGTAGTCACAAGACAGAGAGAGAATAATAATGAGAGAGGTAGTCACAAGACAGAGAGGGAGAATAATAATGAGTGAGGTAGTCACAAGACAGAGAGGGAGAATAATAATGAGTGAGGTAGTCACAAGACAGAGAGAGAATAATAATGAGTGAGGTAGTCACAAGACAGAGAGAGAATAATAATGAGTGAGGTAGTCACAAGACAGAGAGGGAGAATAATAATGAGTGAGGTAGTCACAAGACAGAGAGAGAATAATAATGAGTGAGGTAGTCACAAGACAGAGAGGGAGAATAATAATGAGTGAGGTAGTCACAAGACAGTCACAAGACAGAGGAGAATAATAATGAGTGAGGTAGTCACAAGACAGAGAGGGAGAATAATAATGAGTGAGGTAGTCACAAGACAGAGAGAGAATAATAATGAGTGAGGTAGTCACAAGACAGAGAGGGAGAATAATAATGAGTGAGGTAGTCACAAGACAGAGAGGGAGAATAATAATGAGTGAGGTAGTCACAAGACAGAGAGAGAATAATAATGAGTGAGGTAGTCACAAGACAGAGAGAGAATAATAATGAGTGAGGTAGTCACAAGACAGAGAGGGAGAATAATAATGAGTGAGGTAGTCACAAGACAGAGAGGGAGAATAATAATGAGTGAGGTAGTCACAAGACAGAGAGGGAGAATAATAATGAGTGAGGTAGTCACAAGACAGAGAGAGAATAATAATGAGTGAGGTAGTCACAAGACAGAGAGAGAATAATAATGAGTGAGGTAGTCACAAGACAGAGAGGGAGAATAATAATGAGTGAGGTAGTCACAAGACAGAGAGGGAGAATAATAATGAGTGAGGTAGTCACAAGACAGAGAGAGAATAATAATGAGTGAGGTAGTCACAAGACAGAGAGGGAGAATAATAATGAGTGAGGTAGTCACAAGACAGAGAGGGAGAATAATAATGAGTGAGGTAGTCACAAGACAGAGAGGGAGAATAATAATGAGTGAGGTAGTCACAAGACAGAGAGGGAGAATAATAATGAGTGAGGTAGTCACAAGACAGAGAGGGAGAATAATAATGAGTGAGGTAGTCACAAGACAGAGAGAGAATAATAATGAGAGGTAGTCACAAGACAGAGAGAGAATAATAATGAGAGGTAGTCACAAGACAGAGAGAGAATAATAATGAGTGAGGTAGTCACAAGACAGAGAGAGAATAATAATGAGAGGTAGTCACAAGACAGAGAGAGAATAATAATGAGAGGTAGTCACAAGACAGAGAGAGAATAATAATGAGAGGTAGTCACAAGACAGAGAGAGAATAATAATGAGAGGTAGTCACAAGACAGAGAGAATAATAATGAGAGGTAGTCACAAGACAGAGAGAATAATAATGAGAGGTAGTCACAAGACAGAGAGGGAGAATAATAATGAGAGGTAGTCACAAGACAGAGAGGGAGAATAATAATGAGTGAGGTAGTCACAAGACAGAGAGGGAGAATAATAATGAGAGGTAGTCACAAGACAGAGAGGGAGAATAATAATGAGTGAGGTAGTCACAAGACAGAGAGGGAGAATAATAATGAGAGGTAGTCACAAGACAGAGAGGGAGAATAATAATGAGAGGTAGTCACAAGACAGAGAGGGAGAATAATAATGAGTGAGGTAGTCACAAGACAGAGAGGGAGAATAATAATGAGTGAGGTAGTCACAAGACAGAGAATAGTGAGTGAGGTAGTTAGGAGAGAGAAAGAATAATAATGAATGAGGCAGTTGCAAGAGAGAGAGAGAATAATGAGTGAAGTAGTCACGAGAGTCGTGGGGACGGAAGTCTACACACACAGGAAGTAAGGGTGTGAATATTCTCAAGTATTTTTAACGCTCTCATTTAAACCTTGATGCCTTTCCAAGATCAACTATCCTGTGTATGTGTGTCTGTATGCGTGTGCCTGCGAGAACTTACTATATGCGGGATACCAACTATAGGTGGAATACCTGCTACCCGTGGGATCCTCACTTTATGTCAGGTATCAGTTGGTTATGTGTAGCTTGAGGTGGGGGATATACTTGGCGTCAAACCACATCATTTGACGGATGGGTAATTATTTACAGTACATTCATTGATGGGTACCTGACTGTAAATATTTACAGTAATAATGGCGTGGTGCCAGACAAGTGCTGGAAAAAAAGTGAAACAAAAGCAGACTTTTTTTTTATTAAAATACATGAAACGTTTCATGTATATGAGGCCTTATCATGTAGGTGAAACACTGCTTTACTTGTACGTTCTTGTTACTCAGCCTTAAAGTGCTGGTATGTCTCTAGGCTTTTGCTGGCTTCTATTTTCTAGTGTAAGGAGAGATATTGTTCACTTTGTAAAGATGTATATTCTGAGTGTATCACATATCAATACAAGTTGCGTGGAGTCACGTTCAATATGACTGATAGGTGTAAATCAGTTGACCTCGGTCACGTGATTACCATACATCAATACGTGGGATCCCTGCTCTACTCTTACGAATCTTCTATACTTTTTTTTGGACAGTAACGAGAAAAACTAAGGAAAGGGT
Organism: Cherax quadricarinatus; assembly: GCF_038502225.1. Taxonomy (NCBI): domain Eukaryota; kingdom Metazoa; phylum Arthropoda; class Malacostraca; order Decapoda; family Parastacidae; genus Cherax; species Cherax quadricarinatus. The sequence continues at coordinate 7,260,082 of NC_091379.1, forward strand.
AGACTATCTTTCTAGACCCCAATGGAAATAAGTCACTCTGTCTGACTTTTTTGGGTTATCCTAGGTTCTCTACACATATACTGCTATGTATGATAATTCTATGTAACTGTATTGTGTATACCTGAATAAATTTACTTACTTACTTACTTACTAGACTGTAAGATTAATGAATAAACTGGAATAACAGGCAGAACTGGAAGATAACATGTTATTGATGATCACACAATAGCGACAAATTGATGAATAAAATACATGTGCAACACTTGGACGTCTTTATTATCTGCCGTAAAAAAAGACACTGGATATTGCTTCCAGTGATTTATTCGACCGAAAATAACCTGTTGTATAGGCGTAACGTTTCGGCGGTAAAGATACCGAAGTGTTGCACAAGTGTCTTATTCATTAACAGGAAGGTGCTGAAGTGTGTGTAAGAATACCCGAAGAATAGACAGTAACAGGGCAATAATAAGAATGTATTGGAGTGGACAGAGGTGATGTGTGGGAGTCCACAAGGATGAGAGGACTTCAACCCCTGCAACTCTGCCGACACGCATGGATAACTCACCGGAGGTAACAGTCCTGCGCATCACAGCCGATAATGAGGGCATGATTGAGCCCTTGAGGTCACATATTAATGACTCAGGTCGATGAGAGTTAAGAAGCAAGGTTAGGAACTATACCCTGGCCCCTGCAAACACCACAAGATGAATAAGTATAACTAATTGTTGTGAATAATGTTTTACATAACCGAGTTGATAAATAAGACACTAGCGCAACATATGGGTATCTGGCGAAACGTTTCCAGAATAAAGATGAGCAAATGTTGCACTAATGTCACATCACAGCTAAGGGAGTACAGCTAGGTGAGTACAATGGCTTAAGGGAGTACAGCTAGGTGAGTACAATGGCTTAAGGGAGTACAGCTAGGTGAGTACAATGGGAGGAGTTCGTCACACCTAGCGTAGCCAAGCTCGCACACGCACATGTTACATTTGTCACGTTCCAGGGAATTACATCCGTATCAGACTGGAACATCACACACTGGTCATCATCAAGGGAGGCGCTAGCATGCATGTGAGAGGCTCTTGATCCATAGAACTGAACCTATCGTCCCCTTCCTTGGATCAAACCTGACTGCTTCCCATTTACGAGTTCCCGTTGACTCCTACTGATTTAGTGCTTTCCCTGATTGTATGAATAAAAGTACAGAATGGAAAAAATCTGGATTTCGACGTCAGGATCTTGAGACTGTATAATCATTTCTATTTTATAAGTATCCACCACATGATACCAGTCTACTCACCACATGTTATGAACTAGTGTCACTTCACTGAGTCAGTCTACCCACCGCATGTCATGAGCCAGGGTCACTGTTCACTGAGTCAGTCTACCCACCGCATGTCATGAGCCAGGGTCACTATTCACTGAGTCAGTCTACCCACCGCATGTCATGAGCCAGGGTCACTTTTCACAGAGTTAGTCTACCTACCGCATGTCATGAGCCAGGGTCACTATTCACTGAGTCAGTCTACCCACCTCATGTCATGAGCCAGGGTCACTATTCACTGAGTCAGTCTACCCACCGCATGTCATGAGCCAGGGTCACTTCACTGAGCCAGTCTACCCACCACATGTCATGAGCCAGGGTCACTATTCACTGAGTCAGTCTACCCACCTCATGTCATGAGCCAGGGTCACTATTCACTGAGTCAGTCTACCCACCTCATGTCATGAGCCAGAGTCACTATTCACTGAGTCAGTCTACCCACCCCATGTCTTGAGCCAGGGTCACTATTCACTGAGTCAGTCTACCCACCGCATGTCATGAGCCAGGGTCACTTCACTGAGCCAGTCTACCCACCGCATGTCATGAGCCAGGGTCACTATTCACTGAGTCAGTCTACCCACCTCATGTCATGAGCCAGGGTCACTATTCACTGAGTCAGTCTACCCACCTCATGTCATGAGCCAGGGTCACTATTCACTGAGTCAGTCTACCCACCGCATGTCATGAGCCAGGGTCACTATTCACTGAGTCAGTCTACCCACCGCATGTCATGAGCCAGGGTCACTATTCACTGAGTCTACCCACCTCATGTCATGAGCCAGGATCACTATTCACTGAGTCAGTCTACCCACCTCATGTCATGAGCCAGGGTCACTATTCACTGAGTCAGTCTACCCACCTCATGTCATGAGCCAGGGTCACTATTCACTGAGTCAGTCTACCCACCTCATGTCATGAGCCAGGGTCACTATTCACTGAGTCAGTCTACCCACCTCATGTCATGAGCCAGGGTCACTATTCACTGAGTCTACCCACCTCATGTCATGAGCCAGGGTCACTATTCACTGAGTCAGTCTACCCACCTCATGTCATGAGCCAGGGTCACTATTCACTGAGTCAGTCTACCCACCTCATGTCATGAGCCAGGGTCACTATTCACTGAGTCTACCCACCTCATGTCACGAGCCAGGGTCACTATTCACTGAGTCAGTCTACCCACCGCATGTCATGAGCCAGGGTCACTATTCACTGAGTCAGTCTGCCCACCTCATGTCATGAGCCAGGGTCACTATTCACTGAGTCAGTCTACCCACCTCATGTCATGAGCCAGGGTCACTTCACTGAGTCAGTCTACCCACCTCATGTCATGAGCCAGGGTCACTATTCACTGAGTCAGTCTACCCACCGCATGTCATGAGCCAGGGTCACTATTCACTGAGTCAGTCTACCCACCTCATGTCATGAGCCAGGGTCACTATTCACTGAGCCAGTCTACCCACCTCATGTCATGAGCCAGGGTCACTATTCACTGAGTCAGTCTACCCACCTCATGTCATGAGCCAGGGTCACTATTCACTGAGTCAGTCTACCCACCTCATGTCATGAGCCAGGGTCACTATTCACTGAGTCAGTCTACCCACCTCATGTCATGAGCCAGGGTCACTATTCACTGAGTCAGTCTACCCACCTCATGTCATGAGCCAGGGTCACTATTCACTGAGTCTACCCACCTCATGTCACGAGCCAGGGTCACTATTCACTGAGTCAGTCTACCCACCTCATGTCATGAGCCAGGGTCACTATTCACTCACGTCGAACATTAGGTTCATGAAAAACAAACATCTTCACCACTTTAATTTACACTCATGAAAATAAATCAGTGTTCACCATCCATCACATTCACATCAGCGGCCTCAAGTAATCATATAATTAACTATTTATGTCATTCACGTGTTTACCTCTAGAGACTTTCTGTACTTGTAACTAGGTTTAAAAGCGACTGTTACCAGTGTATCTCTCAGTTATGCTGGGAGTATGCCAGGTTTTGCATAGTTATCCTTGACACGGTTCTCTTGAGAATGATCATATCCGAATTAAAAATTATTCACAGTTTCTTGCGCTCTGAAACGATATCACGCACACACAGTACAAACTCAATCGAGAAAAATGATCTCGAGGTGATTATTATTATTATTATTATTATTATTATTATTATTATTATTATTATTATTATTATTATTATTAAGGGGGAATTGCTAAACCCGTAGGATTATACAGCGCCTGTGGAGCGATGTGGAAGGTATTCAGGTTTATTTCAGGGAACTGGAGCACAGATCCAATTCCTTAGATCAAGAGCCCCTCACCAGCATCAAGGAACCTTCCTTGAGGTGGGGATCTCGGGGTGAGTATAACACCGAGCACATCTGAGGCGCACATTAACCAAATAACTGCTGCAGCATACGGGCGACTAGCAAACCTCAGAACAGCATTCAGACATCTCAAAAAGGAATCGTTCAGGGCCCTGTACACCGTATACGTTAGGCCTATATTGGAGTATGCAGCACCAGTTTGGAATCCACACCTAGCACATACGAAAATTAGAGAAACTGCAAAGGTTTGCAACAAAACTAGTCCCGGAACTAAGGGCATGTCCTACGAGGACATGCCCGGCCACGGTTACCCTTAGGTAAGGGTAACCGTGGCCGGTGACACCTACGCTACTCTGATGACGCACTAAGAAGTGTGAAAGTACTTGAGGTAAAGATTTCCACCCCCCCCCCGTGGTTTGACCTGCATATATATATATATATATATATATATATATATATATATATATATATATATATATATATATATATATATATATGTCGTGCCGAATATGTAAAACTGGTCAATTAGCAATAAGTCATTTAAAATTAAGTCCTTTCTGAAATTTCTCTTATACGTTTAAAAATATATTTTTTTCATTAATGTTAATGTAAAAATCTGTAATTTTGCACCAAAAGAAACTTAGAAAACTTACCTAACCTTATTATAACAAGAACAATTTATTATAGCCTAACCCAACTAAACATATTTTAGATTTGTTTACAATAATTTAATACTAGACAAACACATTGAAATATATTTTTTTCGTTAGGTTAAGAATGATTTTGGCGAAATTATTGCATACACAAATTTTCGCTTGTCCTATATGGCAAGATGAGCGTTGCTATTTAAGCCAAGATCGCAAGTTCTGCCTATTCGGCACGACATATATATATATTCTAGGTAGTAGGTTGGTAGACAGCAACCGCCCAGGGAAGTACTACCGTAACGCCGAGTGTAAAACGAAAGCCTGTAATTGTTTTACATGATGGTAGGATTGCTGGTGTCCTTTGTTTGTCTCATAAACATGCAAGATTTCAGGTACGTCTTGCTACTTCTACTTACACTTAGGTTACACTACACATACATGTACAAGCATATATATACACACCCCTCTGGATTTTCTTCTATTTTCTTTCTAGTTCTTGTTCTTGTTTATTTCCTCTTATCTCCATGGGGAAGTGGATCAGAATTCTTCCTCCGTAAGTCATGCGTGTCGTAGGTGACTAAAATGCCAGGAGCAAGGGGCTAGTAACCCCTTCTGCATAAATTACTAAATTTAAAAAGAGAAACTTTCGTTTTTCTTTTTGGGCCACCCGCCTCGGTGGGATACCTGGAGTTTACCTGGAGACAGCTCCGAGGGTCAACGCCCCCGCGGCCCGGTCTGTGACCAGGCCTCCTGGTGGATCAGAGCCTGATCAACCAGGCTGTTGCTGCTGGCTGCACGCAAACCAACGTACGAGCCACAGCCCGGCTGGTCAGGAACCGACTTTAAGTGCTTGTCCAGTGCCAGCTTGAAGACTGCCAGGGGTCTGTTGGTAATCCCCCTTATGTATGCAGGGAGGCAGTTGAACAGTCTCGGGCCCCTGACACTTATTGTATGGTCTCTTAACGTGCTAGTGACACCCCTGCTTTTCATTGGGGGGATGTTGCATCGTCTGCCAAGTCTTTTGCTTTCGTAGTGAGTGATTTTCGTGTGCAAGTTCGGTACTAGTCCCTCTAGGATTTTCCAGGTGTATATAATCATGTATCTCTCCCGCCTGCGTTCCAGGGAATACAGGTTTAGGAACCTCAAGCGCTCCCAGTAATTGAGGTGTTTTATCTCCGTTATGCGCGCCGTGAAGGTTCTCTGTACATTTTCTAGGTCAGCAATTTCACCTGCCTTGAAAGGTGCTGTTAGTGTGCAGCAATATTCCAGCCTAGATAGAACAAGTGACCTGAAGAGTGTCATCATGGGCTTGGCATCGCTCGTTTTGAAGGTTCTCATTATCCATCCTGTCATTTTTCTAGCAGATGCGATCGATACAATGTTATGGTCCTTGAAGGTGAGATCCTCCGACATGATCACTCCCAGGTCTTTGACGTTGGTGTTTCGCTCTATTTTGTGGCCAGAATTTGTTTTGTACTCTGATGAAGATTTAATTTCCTCGTGTTTACCATATCGGTTTGTTTAAATATATATATATATATATATATATATATATATATATATATATATATATATATATATATATATATATATATATATATATATATATATATATATATATAAGGAATTCGCAAGAGCAGGCGAAATATACACAAACACTGATCTCTGGCTGAAGGAGACTCGAACCTACGAACCTTGGAACAAGGTAAGGCTGATGCATGCAGGGGATGAGATGAAAAGCTGTAAGCCTTCTCCCTGAAAGCTGGCTGCCTTGGATCAAAACGTCTAGCGCAAGCTGGACGCCAAGGTATATATATATATATATATATATATATATATATATATATATATATATATATATATATATATATATATATATATATATATATATATATATATATATAATATAGTAATATATCACTGTTAATAAGGAAATTAAAATTACTGCCAATATGTAAGTTTATTTAGGTACAGGTCCACAAAAGTGCAATTGTCATACACAGTAGCATGTGTAAATTGCCTAAAATAACTTCCCACAAAAGTCATCAGCCTACTAAGAAGGGCTAAAAAACTGTATTATGAGAACAGATTATCCAAATTACGAGGTGATATAAAAAAGACCTGGAAAACCCTATCAGCAATTCTAGGAACAAAAAAGATATCACGAAATAGCGAAATTGAATTAACAAAACCAGATGAACCCCAACTCCCACCAACTGAAACAGCGAACAGACTCAATAATTTCTTCTCCACTATAGGAAAAAACCTTGCAAATAAAATCCCAAGCTCAGATACCCCACCCAATGACTACCTCACTGGCAACTACCCGAGCACACTGTCCCTAGCTCCGACTAACCCTACTGAAGTCTCCCTTATTATCAACACACTAAAAAACAAGACAGGAGATTTAAATACCTTACCACCCTTTATATACAAAAAAGCGTCACAAGTACTATCACCAATCATTGCAACACTCTTTAACAAATCCATAGAATCCTCTACCTTCCCTGCAGTTCTCAAAATAGCAAGGGTCACCCCGATCCATAAAGGAGGAGACCAAACAGACTTGAATAACTATAGGCCAATATCCAACTTACGCCCTCTCTCTAAAATCTTCGAAAAATTAATTCATAAGCGAATCTATTCCTACCTCATCTCCCACAACATACTCAACCCTTGTCAATTTGGGTTCAGGCCTAATAAAAATACTAATGATGCTATTATACACATGCTAGAACACATATACACTGCAATAGAGAAAAAAGAAGTCCCACTGGGGATCTTCATAGACTTACGTAAAGCTTTTGATACAGTTGACCACGACTTGCTCCATATAAAATTGTCACACTATGGTATAAGAGGGCACTCCCTCAACTACCTCAAGTCTTACCTCAGTAACAGAAGCCAATATGTGTACACAAAAGGGGCAAACTTTTCAGCACAGCCAATTACAGTTGGTGTCCCACAGGGAAGTGTCCTAGGCCCTCTTCTCTTTCTCATATACATAAATGACCTACCAAATGCATCGCAACTACTCACCCACACTATTTGCAGATGACACTACATACGTCTTCTCTCACCCGAGCCCAGTCACGCTAGCCAATACTGTAAATACCGAATTACAGAAAATATCTACCTGGATGAGTACTAACAAACTTACTCTAAACATTGACAAAACCTACTTCATTCATTGAGACACTTATGCAGCATATGGGAATCTTTATTCAGGAAACGTTTCGCCACACAGTGGCTTCATCAGTCCAATACAAAGAGGAAGGCGTAAGGAGAGGAGGAGAATGAGGTAATCAGTCCCTCAACCTGGACTGAACACATCGACTCCAGGTTGAGGGACTGATTACCTCATTCTCCTCCTCTCCTTACGCCTTCCTCTTTGTATTGGACTGATGAAGCCACTGTGTGGCGAAACGTTTCCTGAATAAAGATTCCCATATGCTGCATAAGTGTCTCAATCTTCAACTTGTCGGTTTTTCAAACCATTCATCACTACTTCATTCAGTTTGGTAACAGAGCTACAGACGTCCCTCTTAACTTAATGATAAACGGATCACCTATCACAAAACTCACAGAGGGAAAATTCTTAGGAATCCACCTTGATAATAGACTCAAATTTCAAACACATACAAGATGAAGATTGAGACACTTATGCAACATATGGGAATCTTTATTCAGGAAACGTTTCGCCACACAGTGGCTTCATCAGTCCGATACAAAGTAGAAAGGCGTAAGGAGAGGAGGAGTTTGAGGTAATCAGTCCCTCAGCCTGGAGTCGATGTGTTCAGTCCATCAATCTTGTAGAATGTACAGCATAGGGCCGTAGACGTGGTATATATATTGTAGTGACCTACTTCGACTAGCGGATGGTACCACTATGACCTCACCTCCTGCTTCGCCTCACCTCACTACAGTATATAAGCCACGTCTACGGCCCTATGCTGTACATTCTACAAGATTGATGGACTGAACACATCGACACCAGGCTGAGGGACTGATTACCTCAAACTCCTCCTCTCCTTACGCCTTTCTACTTTGTATCGGACTGATGAAGCCACTGTGTGGCGGAACGTTTCCTGATTAAAGATTCCCATATGTTGCATAAGTGTCTCAATCTTCAACTTGTCGGTTTTTTCAAACCATTCATCACATATACAAAAAAAATCCAAGACAGTAGGCATACTATCGAAGATACGCCCCTCAAGGAAGGTTCCTTGATGTTGGTGAGGGGCTCTTGATTTAGGGAATTGGATCTGTGCTCCAGTTCCCCGAATTAAGCCTGAATGCCTTCCACATCCCCTCCCCCAGGCGCTGTATAATCCTCCGGGTTTAGCGCTTCCCCCTTGATTATAATAATAATAATAATATCGAAGATACGGTACTATGTTCCACAGTCAGCCCTCCTGGCCCTATATCACTCACTTATTTACCCCTATCTCACCTATGGAATTTGTGCATGGGGCTCAACAACAATAAACCATCTCAGACCATTAATTACCCAACAAAAGGCTGCAGTCAGAATGATAACAAATTCCCACTACAGGCAGCACACTCCACCAATATTCAAAACTCTAAACCTACTTACCATTCAAAACATCCATACTTATTACTGCACCTACTACATTCATAGAACACTTAATTCTGATATTAACCCTCCCCTCAAACATCTCCTTACCAACCTCAACAGAACACATGACCATAACACAAGGCACAGATCACTCTTTGATGTTCCTCGAGTCCATCTCACACTATGCAAAAACTCAATGCACATAAAAGGCCCTAAAATCTGGAATTCATTACCTGTGAATATAAAAGAAGCACTGTCTGTTTATAAATTCAAGTCTCTTCTCAAAAAATCACTTACTCACCCACAACTAAATAAATACTGAATAATTGTATCTCATAAATTTTTTTTTTTTTTTCAACAAGTCGGCCGTCTCCCACCGAGGCAGGGTGACCCAAAAAAGAAAGAAAATCCCCAAAAAGAAAATACTTTCATCATCATTCAACACTTTCACCACACTCGCACATTATCACTGTTTTTGCAGAGGTGCTCAGAATACAACAGTCTAGAAGCATAAACATATAAAGATACACAACATATCCCTCCAAACTGCCAATATCCCAAACCCCTCCTTTAAAGTGCAGGCATTGTACTTCCCATTTCCAGGACTCAAGTCCGACTATATGAAAATAACCGGTTTCCCTGAATCCCTTCACTAAATATTACCCTGCTCACACTCCAACAGATCGTCAGGTCCCAAGTACCATTCGTCTCCATTCACTCCTATCTAACACGCTCACGCACGCTTGCTGGAAGTCCAAGCCCCTTACCCACAAAACCTCCTTTACCCCCTCTCTCCAACCCTTTCGAGGACGACCCCTACCCCGCCTTCCTTCCCCTATAGATTTATATGCTTTCCATGTCATTCTACTGTGATCCATTCTCTCTAAATGACCATATCTCGTAAATGTTTCTCATTATTGTATCTCATAAATGTCTAACCTGTGACCCAATCAAACTTTTTTTTTTAATTACATTACCTAACAGAATACTCCAATCTACTGAATGCACAGTAACACAGTAAATGACCATATGACCTGTCTTTGTAATACTCATTTGTGCTTAATTGTTATCTGTGTACAATAATGTATTTACCACTGAATATATCATTGCTTAGTTAATCTTAAGTTAATTTTAAGCCTGCCCATAATGCTCTGCATACAAGGGGCTTTGGCATGTTACACTGTAATAACTTTATATTTCACTGTATCATGTTCAGATTAATAAATAAATAAATAAATAAATTTATTTAAGCATAGGTACACATAAGTACAATTATCATACATAATAACATGTGTACATTACCTATGATAACCCCAAAAAAATCATTGACTTAATTCCATTAGACACCTGTAGAAAATACAGTCGTATTTATACTATAATTGTACTATAACTAAATAAACTGTAAAATAATCACTGTAACTTCTATATATTTATAACAAGTTAAGATTATATTTTATCTATTTACAGTATAATAACAAACCCTCCCGGGAGGTTCCTTGATGCTGGTGAGGGGCTCTTGATCTAGGGAACTGGATCTGTGCTCCACTTCCTTGAATTAAGCCTGAATACTTTCCATACCTTCCCATAGGAGCTGTATAATCCATACGGGTTTAACGCTCCCCATAATAGTAAGTATGATAAAACGCATTAAATTTCTACTTTGTTTCCCACAAGGCTGTCACTATGATACCTTTATTATTTACGTCTTCTGGCCTTATAAATTTAATAAAGACTTCTACTAGTATAGTTTTGAAGATAAGTTATATTTATTATAAGTCTGATAGATGTAAATTGTAAAACATTTGTATATAAGTGTGGGAGAATAGATGGTGAGGTAGGTTGGTAGACCTGGTACACAACAACAGTAGTGCTCTTGATCCATGGTGAGGATGATGCCTCTTATTTAACATCTTGCACCGTGACCTGGGTGACCACATGTATTTCTCTCGGTGTATATATGCTGAGAGTTGACTGTACTCTCCATTTAAGGTATTAAAGTGTTCTTGTGGTGGAAAGGTTACATCGTGTAGCCTTCATGACCCTAGTGTAGTCGATAGGCTTTAAACCTCCCCTATTAACCGAGGAACCTGGGTGAGTGCCAGGCAGAGAGGCACTCCATGGAGGCACTCAGGCAGGTGTGTGAGTGTACGAGGAAGTGTAGGGAAGTAGTGCTAGTGACATGGGCCAGCCAGCCAGGTACTGTCTAGTTCCTTCCCTATCATACCTCTAACGTATATGTGGGCTCCTGTTTCATGGAATTGGAGCTCTCCTATTGAATCATACCCTATTATCTTCCATTCCCAAGTGCTATGTAGCCCCTACAGGTTTAGCACTTCCTCATGGACCAGCCAGCCAGGTACTGCCTTTGCAAACCACTGACAGGTATGTGTAGGTTCCTGATCCAGGGAATTGGAGCTCTCCCACTGAATCGATCCAGATTATCTTCCATAACCAGGTTCTAAGTAGCCCCTACAGGTTTAGTGCTTCGTGAATATAATCAGGAATGAAGAGTTTGTTGGTATTATTAATCTGGAGGGTTAAGTAAGTTTATTTAGGTACAGTTACAGACAAGTACAATTATACATAGTTTAACATATGTGTAAATTACTGAGGAAAACCCCAAAAAAGTAAAAATAACTTATTACCATTGGGTTAGTAACCCAGGAAAGCCCAGTGAAGTCAGGACCTCATCAGATTCTCTTATTTCCACTGTGGTCCATTAATTTTCACCCCCAGGATGCAACCCACACCAGTTGACCAACACCCAGGTACCTACTTACTGCTAGGTGAACAGGCACAGCAGGTGTTTCAAGTTTCTACTAATACCCGGGACTGCCTCATAATGTTCATTTTAGTTATAAACCTTCATACATTTGTGTACATATATTTTCTCTACACTAAATTGTTTTGGCTGTATTAAACATGTTTAAATTTGTATAATTTTCTTACATGTAAAGTATCTTGGGTAACCCAGTAATATCGAAGGGCCCGGGTTCGATTCCCGGCGGGTGGAAACATTTCGACACGTTTCCTTACACCTGTTGTCCTGTTCACCTAGCAGCAAATAGGTACCTGGGTGTTAGTCGACTGGTGTGGGTCGTGATTTGAAATAAGTTTAACATTGGAAATCTTATCTTACCTAGCCTAAGTATCATATTATATATACAGTTTGTATTTAATAATGACAGTAAATACAGTATTATCACATAGTACCGTCTCTCCTCACTTAACAACAGAGTTCCATTCCTAAAACCACATCAGTAAATGAATTCGTCACTAAGTGAGGAGCATACTATAATGGTAGTGGGTTTGTGTCAGCCATGTTTGGTATTGTTTTAATGTTACCTTTGCATCATTTGTAACACTTCTGGCATATTTTTTAAATAGTTATACAGTAGTGGACTGTATATTGTAATAAACAGAGTAGAGGAAATCTGCTCTAATATATATTATCTAGGTATGAATACTAGTCAGAGAGGCCGTCGTAAGTCCAAGTCGTCAGTAAACGAGTACATTGCTAAGTGAGGGGAGGCTGTATTCTTCTACAGGTAGACCCCATTTATACAGCAGGTTAGGTTTTCAACTACTTCTGTAAAGTGAAAGTGCCTTATTTTAATTTTCAAATGCATAGAAAAAGGCTGATAACATAATCATATATTAAGCAACAAAGCTAGGCCTAAAAAAATGCATATGCAGTACACACATTACTTACCTTAAATTATTTTCATCCTTAACTCATAGTGAGCGGTGAATATATTTATTATAAGAAGTCTGAATAAATGAAGAATGGGTATAATTGAAAATCACTGTATTAGCAAAATGCAGTAAAGTGAAGCGCTGTAAAGCAGGGCTCACCTGTACTTGAAAACCCTGAGATTATTAACATCAAAGGGTTAGTAACCCAGGATAACCCAATAAACCAGTCATTGTGGCTTGCTTTCGTTAGGGTTCTTTCTAGGTCCTTCCTCAGGATGCAACAAACAACAGTTTACTAACTCTACGTATCTGTTTACTGTTAAGTAATGGACAGTTGGTGTTACGTGACCTGGCAATGTGTCCTTCCTCATAGGCATCAACCCATGGCTCGGTTGGCAATGTTCTTGCCTCACACACACACACACTGAGTGTCTGTGGTTCAATCCCTGGCATGGGTGAAAATGTTTGGCATGTTTCCTTACACTTGCTCTTCCTGTTCACCTAGCAGTAAGTAGTTATCTGGGTGTTAGTTGACTGGTGTGGGTCACATCCTGGGGAACAAGATTGAAGGATCACAATGGAAATAATATATGCAGTCCTTGATGATGCACTGACTTTCTTGGATTTCTTGGATGGATATCTTAATGTCCTCTTGAATGTGAGCCAAGCACAGTACTCATTGCACTACAAGGTACCAAGTCCCCCAGGCACTGTGTAACCCCTATGATATTACGAGTGAAACTGATAATCATACATCCAAAAACTGCAGACCTTTCCTGTTTTTTTGTTTTTTTTATTTTTTAAAGTTCAGATACTTGCCTGGTTATAAAATTGTTTAAATCTCTCTGTACTTGCACAATGAAGAAAGGATTAGAGTTATTGCTCTTCAAAAGATCGTCTGACAACAGTAATGAAGAAAAGAGCACATTGCTGAACAAGCTTTTATTGAGACATCATTTCAACCTCGAGTCCTGGAGGTGCTTCCCACTGAGGTAGGATGATGTGAAAAGGAAGAAACATTCTCGCAATCACACTCTATATCACTGTCTTGTCAGAGGCATGCTGATACCGCAGTTTAGTTTGCCCCTGCAAACTGTAAATATCCCCACCTGTCCTTCAGAGTACAGGAACTATACATCCCACCCCCAGGACTCGAGGTATGATTAATTACAGTAGAGCTTTGCTATCTTATACCTTGAGAAAGCTCTTCACAGAATGCAATGTTGCCTCAGTAAAAGCTTGCTCAGTAATGTCTCTCTTTTCTTCACTATTACTAGCAATACATTTGGATCTACCTTGTGATCATGATAATAAAGTCAGACCCAGGTGCTGATTCAGAATCAATTAAGAATTTTTGTTTTTCTACATTGGCCACCTCCCACCCAGGCAGAATAGCCAGAAAGGACACATTCATTATTCATTAAATAGTTGTCTTACCAGGAGCGAGGGCATCCCAGTTCTGACGATCCTATGAACAGCAATAACTATGCTCTCTTCACTGTGCAGACCCTAGTGGGTTTAGTGCTTGGTTGTTATTACAATAATAATCTTCATCGTGGAAGTACCAAGAGATTAAACAATTTAATATCCTCAGACTTCTAAATTATATCCTTGGTAACCCCAAACTAACTACAAATTTCTGTGCTGCAAATTTTCTTCGTTATAGTCATGCCACACATTGCTCTCAAATATGCCATATTCACTGCCTCTAACCTTCTTGCTGCAGTAGTCGAAACCCATGCCTCACACCCATTTAAAAGTGTTGATATTATTATTATTTATTATGTATATATATTTTTGTTTTGCACACTTTCATTTCACCAGTGTTGCTCCATGGTATTGTTTATGTATCATATTTCAGAGTAGTGAAGGAGTACATTCTGTTGCTGTTTCAGTTTTTGCTGAAAGTTGGTTACACTTTAAATAAAAATGATCTCAGGAAGAATGGTTTCACAACAGATTGATGATGCTTCTGTTAAGAAAAGAAAGTGTCTAGAAGAGAACATAGATGATCTGCAGAACATTGATTTGCTGGAAGACTCCACTAGTACTCCATCTCAGCCAGACACAATCACCCTATCCAAACCAAATACTGCAACCATCCAATTACATCATCATAAATAATGAAGAAACTCATCAAGCTTTTGATGCAGTAAGCAAGACAAATGCAGTAGTAGGGTGAGTATAGTGCAATATAAGTGTGGTGTAAAGTACGTATATTGTTTGACCACCATTAAACATTTAAGACACAGTATGTGGTTTATGACATTTTATTGAGAAGACATTTCATCCACCAGGACTATCACTTCACACACAGTAAGTAAAAAGAGTACATATATAGTAGAACCCCATATCTACTGATTCAGTATCCATGGTTTCAGTTATCCATGGTTTACTGTGGCCCAAAAATACCTCTTAATTTTGCATAATAATGGCCCTAAAGTGCAAAAGTAGAGAAGTTGGCAGTTCTTCAAAGCCTAAGAGAAGCTGTGAAGTGCTTCCCATCAGTGAAAAAGTGATAATTCTCCACTTATTGTGCATAATTTATCAGTTAAACTTTTTAATAAGTATGTATAGGACATATATGTATATAGGGTTTGCTACTATCTGCGGTTTCGGTATCCACAGCAGGTCCTTGAAATGTATCCCCCTTGGATACGGGGGTATTACTGTGTGCATGCGTGCATGCATGCATACATATACATACATACATACATACATACATACATACATACATACATACATACATACATACAAGGGGTGAGCAGATGATGTCACCTGTTGTAATGAGAAGCAGCCAGGTGATATCATTGAATCTTTAAAATTAGGTGGGCCAGTAAGCTGACTGCAGTGCTCCATGTAGTTTTACATGCCAATAATGGTTGTATCTTGTCTAGTGAGAATAAGTTTGACCAGTGTTTCTGAAATTAAGAACAAGTCTGATTTATGTTCTGGCAATCAGAACAGGTCTACAGCACCTGTCTGCTTCCATGGTAACCACTTTGGCATGGGGGAAGTTCATCAGATGGTTTTTGTGTTGTAATGAACAGTGCAAGCACTGTTTATATTATCTCACTGGCAAGAATGTCTGTGTTCATTGATCCTCATGTTCAGACCTGGAGATTTCACCAATGTAAAACTCAACACAACCTACATATAATATGTAGATGCTTGTAGTGGTGTCCTTGGTTACAGTTTTCTTTTTAAGTAAATCCTTTAGTGTTGGAGGCAATGCTGGCAACCCTAATGTTGTCATTGACTCCAGCACCATAAATATAGGAGAGTACAAATAAGTAGCATGTCTGTCACAGAGGATCAAGCCTCCACTACAACATCTTGTGCTGAATGGCCCACATGGGTTTAGCGGTTAATGTGAATTTATTAAAAAACGAATTCCATCACCATAAAGAACTTAGCTAAAAAAAGGAAACCATAACCAAGGACTCCATTGTTGGTGTCTATAAGATACTATTTTCCCCACACTCCACAGTGTGTTCATATGGTCACTTTCCCCTCAAAATGTTACATGGGTACAAAAGATTAATTGAAGTTTATTAAAAATGTGATTTGTTGTTGCATGAAATGTGAATCTGCTGTATTTGAAAACTTTGAATACATAAGTCTGGACACCGGCTTGTTCTAACCAATTTGGATAACCAGAATCTCATTATAGATTATGTATTATTATTATTTTTTTTATTAACACATTGGCTGATTCCCACCAAGGCAGGGTGGCCCAAAAAAGAAAAATTTTCATTATCATTCACTCCATCACTGTCTTGCCAGAGGCATGCTTACACTACAGTTATAAAACTGCAACAATAACACCCCTCCTTCAGAGTGCAGACACTGTATTTCCCATCTCCAGAACTCAAGTTCGGCCTGCCGGTTTCCCTGAATCTTTTCATAAATGTTACTTTGCTCACACTCCAACAGCATGTCAAGTATTAAAAACTATTTGTCTTCATTCACTCCTATCAAATACTCTCATGCATGCTTGCTGGAAGTCCAAGCCGCTCGCACACAAAACCTCCTTTACTCCATCCCTCCAACCTTTCCTAGGCTGACCCCTACCCTGCCTTCCCTCCATTACAGATTTATACACTCTTGAAGTCATTCTATTTTGTTTCATCCTCACTACATGTTCGAACCATCTCAACAACCCCTCCTCAGCCCTCTGGATAATAGTTTTGGTAATCCTGCACCTCCTAATTTCCAAACTATGAATTCTCTGCATTATATTTACACCACACATTGCCTTCAGACATGACCTCTCCACTGCCTCCAACCTTCTCCTTGTTGCAACATTCACCACCCATGCTTCATACCCAAATAAGAACATTGGTTTAACTATACTCTCATACATTCCCCTCTTTGCTTCCATGGACAAAGTTCTTTGTTTCCACAAACTCCTAAGTGCACCACTCACCTTTTTCCCCTCATCAATTTTATGATTCACCTCATCTTTCATAGACCCATCTGCTGACATGGCCACTCCTAAATATTTGAATACATTCACTCTCACTTTGTGTTAGATTATGATTTTGTTATTTTGAATAATCCCCCCTTCCCCCCATAGTTAAGATGAGCATTGTATAGTTATGACCATTATGCCATTAAACTCCCATGATAAAAAAAACGTGGTAGAAACATATTTTGCACGACATTAATTATCACCCTAGTTAGTAGGTTGGTAAACAGCAACCGCCCAGGGAGGTACTACCATCCTGCCAAGTGAGTGTAAAACGAAAGCCTGTAATTGTTTTACATGATGGTAGGATTGCTGGTGTCCTTTTTTCTGTCTCATGAACATGCAAGATTTCAGGTACGTCTTGCTACATCTACTTACACTTAGGTCACACTACACATACATGTACAAGCGTATATATACATACCCCTCTGGGTTTTCTTCTATTTTCTTTCTAGTTCTTGTTCTTGTTTATTTCCTCTTATCTCCATGGGGAAGTGGAACAGAATTCTTCCTCCGTAAGCCATGCGTGTTGTAAGAGGCAACTAAAATGCCAGGAGCAAGGGGCTAGTAACCCCTTCTCCTGTATATATTACTAAATTTGAAAGGAGAAACTTACGTTTTTCCTTTTGGGCCACTCCGCCTCGGTGGGATACGGCCGGTGTGTTGAAAGAAAGAAAGAAAGAAAGATTAATTATCACAGTTGTTTAATTAACTTTTGGCATCAGTATTTTTTTTTTTCAGATATCCAAATACCAGGTTAAGCAAAACTATATTGGACATTCTCCCAGAAGTTGGGTGATTTTAAAGGACGCTTGAGCACCAGCTGTGAACTAGGAGACATGAAATGGAGCATGGCAGGAAGAGTTGTATCTAGAAGAATAAGTGTGGTAAGTGAGATAACAGTAATATTGGGTGATGCACGTGTGCTCTGTGGGTTAGGCAACTGGTGTGTATCACACCTTATAGTAGGATCTAAAATAATACCATAATAATAATAATATCTTTATTTCTACAAGTACATGTACAAGGTGTACAGGCCTAGCTGACATCAGTTACATACTATATAGAAAGCCCCTTGTTATGCAGAGCATTTCAGGCAAATGAGGTCGGTTTTGTCCCAGGATGTGACCCACACCAGTCGACTAACACCCAGGTACCCATTTTACTGATGGGGAACATAGACAACCGGTTTAAAGAAACATGCCCAATGTTTCTATCATCGCCGGGAATCGAACCTGGACCCTCGCTGTGTAAAGCGAGAGCTTGAGCCACCAGGCCACGGGGCACTGTTGGCAATATGCCACATTGATTGACTTCCTTGGGTTATCCTCAACTAACTCTCTGCAGTTACTATTTCATTTGATGTCCTCTTCCTGATTGGTTAATTGGTTGTTTTTAATATAGGTGATTTTAGCAATCCAGTGAAGAGACATAGTTACAGTGGAAATATCCTATTAGAGAGCAATGTTTGGTATAAATATTTTTCAGAGAATTGGGAGCATAGAAATTAGAAGACTGTGTGCAGGTTACCAAAAGTGGAATTCAGAAAGCTAAAGGTTATTAAGATAGTTTGGGAATTTAGAGAAGAAGTAGAGTAGGATGACCAAAAGGAATTTCTATGAATTCTGTACAGTTCATAGAAATTCCTTCATTTAAGTCTCAGTGAATTTCTAATTAGGCTAATATTAATGAATTTTTCTGTATACTGTATGTATAAATGTTAAATTGGGAGTTTAGCGTACAGATGACCATCGGATAACTCAGTAGTTACATTCTAGAAAATGGCGTGTAATAAAAATGCATGTAAACTGAACTGAAGAACATATGGGGAAAATAAGGTTGCAATCATTACCTCCCTCCCACAAGACCCCCCCCCCCCAAAAAAAAAAAAAAAAAAAAATCTGTGTTGGTCAAAAAAAATGAAAATGTGATTGTAGGTCTGTGTGGTGATATGTGTCAGTCAAAGATCCCACATTCACATCTCTGTTCGCAGAGGTGCATATTGTTTTGGTTGTCCCACTCAATGCAACTATTAAGAGTGGTTGGGGTCTACACATGAGGGGTAAGGCAGGAAGGGTTACGGCAGTTGGGGCTCGGTGTGGGGGGTGAGGGACCTAATGGGGGATGGGTTAGGGTAGGAGCTGGAGGCTAGTGTTGGGAGATAGAGGATGTTTGGTAGTGGAGGGGTGTGGGGGTGGAGACTGGAAGCAATGAGGTGGTGTGATGGTGACCATGTGGGTGGCAGTATTAGTGGCATGGTTTGGGTGGTGGAATGGATGATGGGTGATTGGGTGAGTGAGTGTGCAGTTGTTGGTGAGGGTGATAATGTGAGTGGTAGATGGTTATGTGACTAGGTATGTGGATGGCATGTTAGGGTGTGTGGGCCATAGAAGGCTGTAGAAGTGCAGCTGTGGAGGAATGGTGCAAGTGTTTGTTGCCTTGGTGTGTGTAGTGGTGGTGGTGATGATTATGGGTGACTAGGTGGGCGAGTGTACAGTTGGTGATGTAGGCAGTAATGAGGGTGGTGGGTGACTTTAGTGATTGAATATGTGGCTGGTATGTAAGGGTAAAATGTTGAGTAAAATGTGGGTGGGGGCATGGGACTGGGCAAGTTGTAGTCTTGAGATAGTGTGAAAATGTGGATATCTTAGGGAATTGTTTATGTGTAGGGGTGTGGCAGTGGGGGAGGGGGATGCTTGGGAATTGTATAGGTGGATTGTGTGAAGGATGTTACTTGTTGGGATGGTGTGGGCAAAGGCTTGTGGCTGTGGGGAAGTTGTGTCATTCTCTTCAGGTCACAACCAGGGTTACTCATTGCTCAAGCTTGTATCTTTGTCTCGTTCTTTTCAATTGTGCAGACTGATGCTTCATTCAGGTCATAGGCTCATGCCATTTCCATCACATGTGCGCCACTCTTATGCTTATCTAATATCTCAATTTTCTTCAAAACACCAAGACTTTCATGCTTCTTTGAAGCTCCAGGATCACTCTCATTTCTTTTGGTGTCATGGTTACCATCCAAAGACAAAATGGGATGATGAAAAGATCAAAAGTTAATTTACTAACACAGGCCGAGCATGGTATTAGACACAGAAATGAACCCCTGGGTGAGAGAGGTTGTGTACTTCATGTAGGCCTTCCCATAAGACAGTGGATATACCTTGAGGCTCACTGTTGTACCAAGGGAAAAGAATGCAGCACATTCCAAATTTTCCCATATATGTACTTCCTGACGATCTGTTGGAGTGTGAGCAGGGTAATATTTAGTGAAGGGATTCAGGGAAACCAGTTATTTTTATATAGCCGGACTTGAGTCCTGGAAATGGGAAGTACAATGCCTGCACTCTAAAGGAGGGGTTCTGGATATTAGCAGTTTGGAGGGATATGTTTTGTATCTTTATACGTATATGCTTCTAAACTGTTGTGTTCTGAGCACCTCTGCAAAAACAGTGATTATGTGTGAGTGAGGTGAAAGTGTTGAATTACCTGGAGTTTACCTGGAGAGAGTTCCAGGGGTCAACTCCCCCGCAGCCCAGTCTGTGACCAGGCCTCCTGGTGGATCAGAGCCTGATCAACCAGGCTGTTACTGCTGGCTGCATGCAAACCAATGTACGAGCCACAGCCCGGCTGGTCAGGAACCGACTTTAGGTGCTTGTCCAGTGCCAGCTTGAAGACTGCCAGGGGTCTGTTGGTAATCCCCCTTATGTGTGCTGGGAGGCAGTTGAACAGTCTCGGGCCCCTGACACTTATTGTATGGTCTCTAAACATGCTAGTGACACCCCTGCTTTTCATTGGGGGGATGTTGCATCGTCTGCCAAGTCTTTTGCTTTCGTAGTGAGTGATTTTCGTGTGCAAGTTTGGTACTAGTCCCTCTAGGATTTGCCAGGTGTATATAATCATGTATCTCTCCCGCCTGCTTTCCATGGAATACAGGTTCAGGAACCTCAAGCGCTCCCAGTAATTGAGGCGTTTTATCTCCGTTATGCGTGCCGTGAAGGTTCTCTGTACATTTTCTAGGTCAGCAATTTCACCTGCCTTGAAAGGTGCTGTTAGTGTGCAGCAATATTCCAGCCTAGATAGAACAAGTGACCTGAAGAATGTCATCATGGGCTTGGCATCCCTAGTTTTGAAGGTTCTCATTATCCATCCTGTCATTTTTCTAGCAGATGCGATTGATACAGTGTTATGGTCCTTGAAGGTGAGATCCTCCGACATGATCACTCCCAGGTCTTTGACGGTGTTTCGTTCTATTTTGTGGCCAGAATTTGTTTTGTACTCTGATGAAGATTTAATTTCCTCGTGTTTACCATATCTGAGTAATTGAAATTTCTCATCATTGAACTTCATATTGTTTTCTGCAGCCCACTGAAAGATTTGGTTGATGTCCGCCTGGAGCCTTGCAGTGTCTGCAATGGAAGACACTGTCATGCAGATTCGGGTGTCATCTGCAAAGGAAGACATGGTACTGTGGCTGACATCCCTGTCTATGTCAGATATGAGGATGAGGAACAAGGTGGGAGCGAGTACTGTGCCTTGTGGAACAGAGCTTTTCACCGTAGCTGCCTCGGACTTTACTCTGTTGACTACTACTCTCTGTGTTCTGTTAGTGAGGAAATTATAGATCCATCGACCGACTTTTCCTGTTATTCCTTTAGCACGCATTTTGTGCGCTATTACGCCATGGTCACACTTGTCGAAGGCTTTTGCAAAGTCTGTATATATTACATCTGCATTCTTTTTGTCTTCTAGTGCATCTAGGACCTTGTCGTAGTGATCCAATAGTTGAGACAGACAGGAGCGACCTGTTCTAAACCCATGTTGCCCTGGGTTGTGTAACTGACGGGTTTCTAGATGGGTGGTGATCTTGCTTCTTAGGACCCTTTCAAAGATTTTTATGATGTGGGATGTTAGTGCTATTGGTCTGTAGTTCTTTGCTGTTGCTTTACTGCCCACTTTGTGGAGTGGGGCTATGTCTGTTGTTTTTAGTAACTGTGGGACGACCCCCGTGTTCATGCTCCCTCTCCATAGGATAGTAAAGGCTCGTGGTAGGGGCTTCTTGCAGTTCTTGATGAACACGGAGTTCCATGAGTCTGGCCCTGGGGCAGAGTGCATGGGCATGTCATTTATCGCCTGTTCGAAGTCATTTGGCGTCAGGATAACATTGGATAGGCTTGTGTTAACCAAATTCTGTGGCTCTCTCATAAAAAATTCATTTTGATCTTCGACTCTCAGTCTGGTTAGCGGCTTGCTAAAAACTGAGTCATATTGGGACTTGAGTAGCTCACTCATTTCCTTGCTGTCATCTGTGTAGGACCCATCTTGTTTAAGTAGGGGCCCAATACTGGACGTTGTTCTTGACTTTGATTTGGCATAGGAGAAGAAATACTTGGGGTTTCTTTCGATTTCATTTATGGCTTTTAGTTCTTCCCGCGATTCCTGACTCCTATAAGATTCCTTTAGCTTAAGTTCAATGCTTGCTATTTCTCTGACCAGTGTCTCCCTACGCATTTCAGATATATTGACCTCTTTTAGCCGCTCTGTTATTCTTTTCCGTCGCCTGTAAAGGGAGCTCCTGTCTCTTTCTATTTTACATCTACTCCTCCTTTTTCTTAGAGGAATAAGCCTTGTACCTACATCGAGTGCCACCAAGTAAATCTGTTCTTGGCATAAGTTGGGGTCTGTGTTGCTTAGTATATCTTCCCAGCTTAGATCAGTTAGGACTTGGGTTACTTGGTCCCACTTTATGTTTTTGTTATTGAAGTTGAATTTGGTGAATGCTCCCTCGTGACTAATCTCATTATGTCGGTCTGGGGCTCCGCGCATACGTGTCTGAACCTCAATTATGTTGTGATCTGAGATATTGTTTTTGATATGGTGACATTTCCTATCAGATCATCATTGTTAGTGAAGATGAGGTCTAGTGTATTCTCCAGTCTAGTAGGCTCTATTATTTGCTGGTTTAAATTGAATTTTGTGCAGAGATTTAAAAGCTATTGTGAGTGTGAGTTTTCATCAGAGCTGCCTCCTGGTGTTATTACTGCAACAATATTATTTGCTATATTCCTCCATTTTAGGTGCCTTAAGTTGAAATCCCCCAGGAGCAAGATGTTGGGTGCAGGAGCTGGAAGATTTTCCAGACAGTGGTCAATTTTTAACAGCTGTTCCTGGAATTGCTGGGATGTTGCATCCAGAGGCTTGTAGACTACCACAATGACTAGGTTTTGGTTCTCGATCTTTACTGCTAAAACTTCCACTACATCATTTGAGGCATTAAGCAGTTCTGTGCAAACAAGTGACTCTGCAATGTACAGGCCACCCCCCCCCCCCCCCCCCCCTTTTTGCCTGTTCACGCTGTCACATCTGTATAGGTTGTAACCTGGGATCCATATTTCGTTGTCCAAATGGAGGAATATAGCAAATAATATTGTTGCAGTAATAACACCAGGAGGCAGCTCTGAAAGTATTTTCTTTTTGGGGATTTTCTTTCTTTTTGGATTACCATGCCTTGGTGGGAGACAGCCGACTTGTTAAAAAAAAAAAAAAGTACTCTTACATGTAAACTAATTTTTACAGTATTTTTTTTTTTTAACAAGTCGGCCGTCTCCCACCGAGGCAGGGTGACCCAAAAAAAAAGAAAGAAAATCCCCAAAAAGAAAATACTTTCATCATCATTCAACACTTTCACCACACTCACACATTATCACTGTTTTTGCAGAGGTGCTCGGAATACAACAGTTTAGAAGCATATACGTATAAAGATACACAACATGTCCCTCCAAACTGCCAATATCCCAAACCCCTCCTTTAAAGTGCAGGCATTGTACTTCCCATTTCCAGGACTCAAGTCCGACTATATGAAAATAACCGGTTTCCCTGAATCCCTTCACTAAATATTACCCTGCTCACACTCCAACAGATCGTCAGGTCCCAAGTACCATTCGTCTCCATTCACTCCTATCTAACATGCTCATGCACGCTTGCTGGAAGTCCAAGCCCCTCGCCCACAGAACCTCCTTTACCCCCTCACTCCAACCCTTTCGAGGACAACCCCTACCCCTCCTTCCTTCCCCTATAGATATATATGCTTTCCATGTCATTCTACTTTGATCCATTCTCTCTAAATGACCAAACCACATCAACAACCCCTCTTCTGCCCTCTGACTAATGCTTTTATTAACTCCACACCTTTTCCTAATTTGCACACTCCGAATTTTCTGCATAATATTTACACCACACATTGCCCTTAGACAGGACATCTCCACTGCCTCCAACCGTCTCCTCGCTGCTGCATTCACAACCCAAGCTTCACACCCATATAAGAGTGTTGGTACTACTATACTTTCATACATTCCCTTCTTTGCCTCCATAGATAACGTTTTTTGACTCCACATATACCTCACCGCACCACTCACCTTTTTTCCCTCATCAGTTCTATGATTAACCTCATCCTTCTTAAATCCATCCGCCGACACTTCAACTCCCAAGTATCTGAAAACATTCACTTCTTCCATACTCCTCCTCCCCAATTTGATATCCAATTTTTCTTTATCTAAATCATTTGAAACCCTCATCACCTTACTCTTTTCTATGTTCACTTTCAACTTTCTACCTTTACACACATTCTCGAACTCATCCACTAACCTTTGCAATTTTTCTTTAGAATCTCCCATAAGCACAGTATCATCAGCAAAAAGTAACTGTGTCAATTCCCATTTTGAATTTGATTCCCCATAATTTAATCCCACCCCTCTCCCGAACACCCTAGCATTTACTTCTTTTACAACCCCATCTATAAATATATTAAACAACCATGGTGACATTACACATCCCTGTCTAAGACCTACTTTTACCGGGAAGTATTCTCCCTCTCTTCTACATACCCTAACCTGAGCCTCACTATCTTCATAAAAGCTCTTAACAGCATTTAGTAACTTACCACCTATTCCATATACTTGCAACATCTGCCACATTGCTCCTTTATCCACTCTATCATATGCCTTTTCTAAATCATAAATGCAATAAAAACTTCCCTACCTTTATCTAAATACTGTTCACATATATGCTTCAATGTAAACACTTGATCTACACATCCCCTACCCACTCTGAAACGTCCCTGCTCATCCGCAATCCTACATTCTGTCTTACCTCTAATTCTTTCAATTATAACCCTACTGTATACTTTTCCTTGTATACTCAGTAAACTTATTCCTCTATAATTTTTACAATCTCTTTTGTCCCCTTTTCCTTTATATAAAGGGACTATACATGCTTTCTGCCAATCCCTAGGTACCTTCCCCTCTTTCATACATTTATTAAACAAAAGTACCAACCACTCCAACACTATATACCCCCCTGCTTTTAACATTTCTGTCATGATCCCATCAGTTCCAGCTGCTTTACCCCCTTTCATTCTACGTAATGCCTCACGTACCTCCCCCACACTTACATTCTGCTCTTCTTCACTCCTAAAAGATGGTATACCTCCCTGACCAGTGCATGAAATTACCGCCTCCCTTTCTTCCTCAACATTTAAAAGTTCCTCAAAATATTCTCGCCATCTACCTAATACGTCCCTTTCCCCATCTACTAACTCCCCTACTCTGTTTTTAACTGACAAATCCATACTTTCCCTAGGCTTTCTTAACTTGTTTAACTCACTCTATCATCTGCTCTCCTTTTGCACTCTCTCACCACTCTCTTCACCTTTCTTTTACTCTCCATATACTCTGCTCTTCTTACAGTATATTTACAGTATATTCACTGAAAATATAACAGTTTTTCAACTGTGCTAGAGCAAAATGTGTTAACAGATCATGATTTATCTGACAGTCTACTGTATTTGTTTTTAATACAGGTTGACCATCACTAATCCGGCATCATCAGGACCTAGGGTGCTGGATTAGTGATTTTGCCAAATTACAGAGTGGTTAGGTTAGAATACACTTAACCCAATGGCGATATTTACACATCAGTGATTTCACCCACTTTATGCCCCATTTTTGGCCCATTCCATTGTTCCAGTCTACCAAACTCAACTATTTCACTAGTATTCCTTCTATTCTGTTGATTGAGTACAAGAAACTACCCATTTACCTATTTAAACTACTTAATACAGTGGTCAGATATCGGTAATTTGGCCAATTTCACACAAATTTCAAGAGATGCCAATTTCAAAGTAGAGTCCATATTAAACAATGCAGACATTCCTACCACCAAAATAACATATTCTCTGTTCATTAGTCATGTCTCCAGGCCCCTCTATATTATGCTTGCTTTCCATTTTGAATTTTTATTCACACAAAAAATAGAAGATTCACTGTTATGCAGACTACTGCATTATTGTAATAATTGTATAAATAATGTCAACCCATTCGTGACTGCGTATTAGACCGTAAATGTTGGACAGTTATTGGACATCAGCAAAAATCGAACATTCCGCTACTTTGAGCTCAATTTTAAGGTACTTTCCAGCGTGAAACCAATCAAAATATCTATTTCTGTAATGTATTTTCCATTCTATCAATTGAGACCAAAAAAATGACAATACGACAATAGAAACCATACGAAAATATACCCCAGAGTTGCTGTTTTACACCAAAAGCACAGTTGCCTTTTTTTCTCATTATGTGCTGCATGCTGCATTATTTTTTTTATATAGTGTACAGTTACTACACAGACTTTTTATCTCATATGTAGGACCAAATTTACTGATCACAGCTTATCTGAGTAAACCATACCCCGGCCGGGATTGAACCCGCGGTCAGAGAGTCTCAAAACTCCAGCCCGTCGCGTTAGCTGCTAGACCAGCTAGCCACAATAAGATTCGTCCAACTAGGTATATTTCTACACCATAGGAAGGTTAGCACAGGCACCACTGTGACCACAAAAGCAAGTTTTTACAGACAAATCTCCAGCTAGCGTGGCCGTGACGAACTCTAGCTCAAGTCCCTTCACTGGAGTTTTGAGACTCTCTGACCGTGGGTTCAATCCCGGCCGGGGTATGGTTTGTTTGCAATTGTGTCATTACGATTTCGTGAGTCTTGTCTGAGTAAGCTGAGCTCATGGTGACCAACAGTGCCTTGGAAGCCACCTTATCTTTTATGAACAATGTACAGTGTATGTGCTTTACACAACAAGAAGCATTTCTTTTATTTGTTGGAACCATGGCTAGGGCTAAAAGTGAGCAGGTTATAACAATACAGTGGACCCCCGGTTAACGATATTTTTTCACTCCAGAAGTATGTTCAGGTGCCAGTACTGACCGAATTTGTTCCCATAAGGAATATTGTGAAGTAGATTAGTCCATTTCAGACCCCCAAACATACACGTACAAACGCACTTACATAAATACACTTACATAATTGGTCGCATTCGGAGGTAATCGTTATGCGGGGGTCCACTGTAAATGGAGAAAAAGGACCCCAATAGAAATAAGTCACTCTGTCTGACTTTTTTGGGTTATCCTAGGTTCTCTACACATATGCTGCTATGTATGATAATTCTATGTAACTGTATTTGTGTATACCTGAATAAACTTACTTACTTACTTGGAACAACTTGTGCAGTAAATAGCTCCACCAAACGGTAGCAGCAGGTTGGTGTGGAAACCCCGGAAATTTGAAATCATGCTAGCCGAAATTAGTGCCGGATTACTGATGGAACTGGATTAGTGATGGCCAACCTGTATTTCATTCCATGACCTTGTATAATATTTGACATATTCATTATGTTCAGTATAGCCATATTGTGATCGATAACAGTAGTGTGCTCATCAACAGCGGTCCAAATGGCAACAGCAACCAAAACAACTAATGGGACTGCAATACATCCTGATGCTCGATTTGCATCTCTGAATTCTATGTCAGAGCCTCTCCAGTTATCTCCAGGAGTATGTTTTAAGTTTCATTTGTTTCATATACGTACTTTGTTAGGGATAAAAGATACAATGTACTTCACTTCTGAAGTATTTATGAAAAATATTTTCCCTATTATATGTATGTTATATGCAGTATCTGCCTTATTTGTACTGTAATAGAAATTGTAACTTTGGTTTTAGACAGGCTCATAAATACTAAAATTCTACTCAAAGTATGCACATAAGTTTAGTCAAGAGAATAAACCTGTAGAGTGCATTTTCTAACATTTACATGTATTTAATAACCATTCTAATTGTATAATTGTGAAAGGTTGAAGGGCGTGTAGAACCATATGAGCTGGTAGAGCTGTTCTATGGCAGCAGTACTGCATCCCCTGCTACAAATGCATCACAACTTTCTCCTAGATCAGGTGGAACTTCTTCTCCTGAGGTCATGCAGGTAACACTATAACTGGATTTGCTTTAGCTTGTTGTATATTACATGAAGCTTCAATTTTTAAGTAACCTCATTAAAAATTGCATTGTTCGACTTGAGACAAAGTATTATTCAGTGCTTTTTTTTTTCAACAAACCAGCTGTCTCTCACCGAGGTAGGAGTGACCCAATAAAAGAAGAAACTCTTTCACCATCATTCACTCCATTGCTGTTTTGAATGTCTTCAAAATTTAAAAGTACAGTACACAAGCAGGTTGGCTCAGTGCAGATATTGTTATGCCAGGAACTATGACCTATTTTTTTAAAGGAGGGATTTTTTTTTACATTGACCAATGATGTTTGAAGCTTGCCTGTATTAGCAGTTTCTCAAATTGTGCATTGGTATGCCAAAGAAAACACTTTCTCTTATTTACAGTTGACCGATTAGATCATACATGCACACCATCCTGTATGAAATGAGTTAGTAAATTAGATGCTTATTCAACACTTGGGTATCTTTATTGTGGAAATGTTTTGTCCTCCAGTGGCTTCCTCAGTCCAGTATAGAGAAGAATGGTTGAAGATCAGGAGGAGTTTGAGGTAATCAGGGACACTACCACAAACTGTCAGTTCTCAGAGCCAGTTGTCTACAAATGAGGTTTTAAATATGAATAAAGCATCCATTATTATAAATTAATTTTGCTGTAACACTGATGAACACTTCACAAAAGCTGGAGAGTGAAAGTGTATATTACATCATTAATGAATAGTTAGGAATATAGTTTTGATGTGAAGTAAATATGCATTGCATATCCTCTGTTTTCTAGGATATTCAGTGCTAGGATATATTCTATGTAAATGACAAGAAACTTACAGCTTTTTAAAGTCATTTTGTTTTTAGTATTAACAGAATATTTACATAATCAGTAGTTCAATTATTATTATTATAATCAAGGGGGAAGCGCTAAACCCGGAGGATTATACAGCACCTGGGGGGGGGGGATGTGGAAGGCATTCAGGCTTAATTCGGGGAACTGGAGCACAGATCCAATTCCCTAAATCAAGAGCCCCTCACCAACATCAAGGAACCTTCCTTGAAGGGTCAGTAGTTCAAGGTACCTTAGAATGGTCCTGTTGATCTTACAGCTAACTGCTTTACTTATGAAAATTTTACATTAAATTCTTCTTCAATTTACAGGTTGTAGAACAAACAACTAAGGAAAAACTTCATCCCGATTCTTATACTTGTGAAGTCTGTGGGAGGAATTTCAAAGAAGCATCACACTTCACTAAACACAAACGTGGAGCCCTTTGTAGAAAATTAGCCCAGCGCATGGCTAAGAAAACTAAAAAGAGGAAAGGCTCTGGAAATCAGGACTCTGCAGATAAGAAAAATAAACAAAGAATTCTTCATAAACCATATCAGTGTAATGTGTGTGGTGCTAAATTCTGTGATAAAGTAAATGTGGAATTACACTTAGAAAGGCAACACAACAGTCGCCAGCAACTATGGGTTGAAGTTGCAAAGAGTGGGGTTTTCTCATGTGCAGAGTGTGATAGATGCTTTCAAGATAAAGGAGATCTAGCAGAGCATCAGAGACAACATATGGCAACATATCTTCACCACACTGAGAGATTAAGTCATGGAGGGGAACCTCAGGGTACAACTGTAGTATACTACCATGATACTCTCCAACAGGTCCCGACTTATGGACAGCAGACACAACCACCACCCCCGCCACACCTGCCTCCACCTCCTGCCCCTACACCAATGGCTCACATACACACAAACATGACCACGATTCTTCACACTCCTCAGCTTCCCCCATCATCAATTATTCCTGTGTCACAAGCTAACAATTCGCAGCCATCTCTCTCTACTCATTCTGCACTACCAAGTATACCACCTTTAACAGTAGTAGAGTGTGTAGCAAAAGGTCTAAAGAATAGCAAGACAGATAGATTGACGGCAAATAGTAAATGGAATATATGCGGTGAGTGTGGCCACAAGTTTGTAGATCCCATGAATCTAGAGCTTCACATTCAACGGAAGCACCCTGATTCGTATATGATAGAGACCATTAATTTAGGAGGTGGAACCATTCTCTACAAAACCAATAATACTCGTTCAGATGTGCAATGTTTAATAACTCAGAATGGATCTCCTAACTCTGATCTTAAGTTAAACAAGGCAAATCCCCAAACTTTTGACTGCATATTGTGTGGTTACAAAGCAACTTCTAAGAACTATGTTTTATTCCACCTTCAGAATATTCACAGTACAAGCAATACTGATTTCATTCATGTTTTAGAGACCCTGGAGTCTGGAAAGAAGGGACCCAGAGGAATAAAGGGAAAGAAGGGAAGCCAGGATCCTCTTCTGCGTGAACAACGACACGTGTGTGATGCATGTGGTGAAGTATTTCTTTCTAAAGCCGAACTCATCCGTCATCGTATCAAAGATAAACAGTACATGTGTGGGGTGTGTTGCCATGCATCCTGTAGCCAACAAGAAGTAACTACACACATGGCAACTCATCATCCTCACCATCATACATCTATGACCGGAGGGTTGTCCTGTTGGATATGTGGTGCTGTTTCAGGGTCAGCTTCCAATTTAGATGATCATCTTGTTACTCATGGTACAATAAGGGCAGAGTGTGTATCATGTGGAGAATATGGAGATAGGCTAGAAGCACTCCTTCCTCACGTAGGTGTCCACTTACCTCGTCAGTCTACTCGTGTGCGTCTTACAGTGGGTAGACCTGGACAGCCTCCATTATCTCACACTTTTGAGGTGGCTGTAGATGGAACCATCCACAGTGGATTAAATACAAATCGTACATCTCCAGTTTCTGTTGAAGCCATGCCCACTCGTATTGCTCCAGCTTATGCCTGTAGTGAATGTGGTGCTTGTCTGGCAGGAGCTGCACAGTTAGAAGCTCATTTACCATTACATCAAGTTAATTCTATTGTTACAACTCAAGCAGCAATATCAACCAATAATTCTGGGACTTTCACTAACACCACTGCTACAATGGGACCAGTCACAGCTTCCATGACAGCAGCAATAGGAGCTTCTGTTGATTGTGTTTTTCGTGTTCCTGGTTCCTTTGAATTTCGCTGTGAAGAATGTGGATTTTGGAGAGAAGACAGCGAACCAGTTATGCGTCACATACAAGCTGTACATATGTCTGGCAATATGCTGCATTCAGTAAAGCTTCAGTCTGGTTTGGTACAGATCCATCCTATCCATGTTGTAACACCAATTAGTTCTCTTTCTGCACAATGAAGCACTAAGCATAAAAGCTAAGCAAATCAAATCAAATTATTGATCAAATGCAGTACTATATAGTTTTTGAGTAATAGAATATATCATTCACAGATTTGTGACATTCAGTGAAATCATATTTCAGCTGTATGCTTTCAGAACAAAATTGTATTCTAATATACATTGTCAAAATAAATGCTTTTGAAGTGGTTATTTACTTGTGAAAGACTTGTGTGCCTCTAGACATTACATAATACTATATTATTATTATTATTATTATTATAATCAAGGGGGAAGCGCTAAACCCGGAGGATTATACAGCGCCTTGGGGGGGGGGATGTGGAAGGCTTAATTCGGGGAACTGGAGCACAGATCCAATTCCCTAAATCAAGAGCCCCTCACCAACATCAAGGAACCTTCCTTGAGGGGACATAATACTATAACATATGGTGGTTTGTTGCCAAGTACATAATGACTCTCTCAGCCATTTAACTAAATTTAATTTTTGTTACAGATAACATATAAACTAGACCTGAGAATCAGCTCACTCAGGACTGTTGTCACTCCTGGTTGTGTAATTTTTTTTTTTTTTTTAACTGACCTTTATCACCTTTGTCAGGTTTGCTGTACTTATTAGCATGCACTGACTGCTCTTTCCCACATAATGGCAAAACTCAGATGTGTATACAACAAACATCAGTTGCTCAGGTCATCTTATGCTAATTTTACTGCAAGGTTAAGCAAACATTATTCTGTCAACCTAATAACTGAGAAAATTATTTAATACTTGTAATTGTGATAAAATTCTCAGTGTACATTATAATTATTATAATCATGGGGTAACGCTAAACCCATAGGATTATGCAGCACCTGTGATGGGGGGAATGGAAGGTATTCAGGCTTAATTCAGGGAACTGGAGCACAAATTCAGTTCCCTAGATCAAGAGTCCCTCACCAGCACCAAGGAACCTCCCTTGAGGGGTTCCCAGTGTACAAAAGTTGCAAGATCTTAGGTGTACATGTACATCATCATTCCATGAGTGATGTCTTACAAATATTTTTTTTTACCTGTTGCTGTTAGTCATGTGCTAAAGATGCTCTTATTGGATATTTAATACTGTTGACATTTTATGATACAATAGCCATTTAATATGTTCTATGCTAATTATATTTTAGGCCACATATCACATTATATTGATATTAATGTTGAGAATCCTATATGTAGGATGGAGATTTATTTGCAGTTCATAAATTTCTATTTTGATAGAAATATACACATTCAGGTCTCCAATTATTTCTTTTTATGTGGACAGTGAAGTGGTTACTGTAGATATTGTACAGCAAAGGTCCTATCTTGATATCTTTGATAAATGTGTCCCTGCAGTTAATGTTGGATGAAATGTACAGACTTAAAAATAAGACTTCTAATTGCAAGCTAAAGGATGTTGATGCATACTTAATATTGTATGTGGTGTGTTAGATAATAAGGGCATCGTGACATGCTTTAAAACGAGTAAAACTTCATAATGCCTATAAAAGCTTTTTCTAAGTATGGTTGTAAAATACCACTCATTAATTGTTCTTTTATTTTTTCCTGTGTGAACTGCAATAGATATTTATATTTCCTCTATATATAGTACAGGACGTGTGCTCTGAAGGAGGAATGGAGATACGGTGCCGTTTTTGAACTGTAGTGTAGGCACACCTTTGGCAAGACAGTGATGGAGTGAGCAATGATGACAGTCTTGTTTGGGTCACCCTGCCACGGTGGCAAGCGGCTGATGTGTTAATAAAAAAAAATATATATATTGTGAGTGGTGTACTTGCCTATTTTGTGGTTGCAGAGGTTGATTTATCCTGGCCTTGCTGTATAGCCCTTGTGGCTTAGTGCTTCTTTTTGATTATAATAATAATTATCCTGGCCTTAACACTCCAGATTCACTGCCTTGTAGCCTCATTATATTGTACCTACTTTTAAAGCTATGTATGGAGCCTGCCTTCACCACTTCCCAACCATTCTGAGACTGAAGAAATGATTCTTAACATCCTGGTGGGTCATCAGTGTCTTTAGCCCATTCACTTAGTATAAATTCTGACAGTGTTGTGATTTTTATAAAGAAAAAAAAACTGAAATGACAGAGAATCTCTTTCTGAAGGTAATGATACCAAAAATCAGCTTCACTCCGAGGGGAAGGATTCCTCAGATCTCACAGACATCAAGGAACTTTCCCTGAGAGGTAAATCCAAGTAATGAGTGTTATAATTTTGGGAAAATACCAAACACAGTCATTCTGTACAAGCACCTGTGGAATTAGAGGTTACCAGGGATGGTCTAGGGAAGGGGAAGGCAAGTCCAGTATAAATTAGCAAATATTTCATACATAGGTAATCTCGAGCCACCTTCACAGTTGTTGGCAACAACGTTGGTCTAAGTTGATCCATAACAAATTATATTCTGTCAAGCCGTGTTGAGAATTCTGGTCTTCTTATCATCAATGTTGTGGTTGGGAGACTACACTTTCCAGTCTTCACATCGGATACACGTGTCTCACTCGTGGGTATCTCAAGGAGGTGCCCATTGCCACTGTGAGAATTGTGAAGTTCCATTAGCAGTTTGCCGTATTCTATTAGACTCCTGTCTACCAGTGGGCACACAGAATTTACCTCTAATGTAGTCACTCCTTGCTGATGGCCTCACCTTTGACAGACTCCCTCTTTGACAGCAACAGATTTATTACATCAACTTTAATTATACTTCCTTTATCACTCCACCACCCTTACTAACGCTACCTCTGTCGTAGTCTTCACCCCTCGCTGGTCTCCGATCAAGCATATTACACCTTTAGTACACCCTACCCTACAAAAATGTTAAGATAGAATCAGTACAGCATTACTCAGTGCATACAAGATCCACTTTAAACTGCCCCAACACACTGACGACCTTGTTAAAGTCCCACCTTTTTTTTTTTTTTTTAAACTAACCTATTGCACCAACTTTGATTTCAATTTTGCATGCACTAGCCCCCCCCCCCAACTAACCCTTAACTTTACACACCACCTACCTCTTGACCTTTGCACATTTCTACTTTCACACATCCCTCCCTGCAGCAGTGTGACTTACAGGTTTAGTGCTTCATTTGATAATATAGTCCTCTTGCCCTGTATTTCTTATGCCTTTCCTATCTTCCAGTTTTTGCATATGTTGGTTTTTTATTTCCTAGAACAAGCCAGCAGGTTTACTGCAGTGTTCCTCTTTTCCTTGGGGACAAGTGCTAGTGCTGAGTCACTTTGATCTCCACTGGGTTCAGATGCCCTCATTGCTCAATCACTAGTCCTGCCTAGCATGGGCTGCCAGTAAGACTACTATAGGACTCGTCTCTTCATTCTCACGTATTACTATATTGTACTACCATTATTACTAATTCTATTTCTTCACCCTATTATTATTGCTATTGCTGCTGCCACCACTCCCATCTTCACCCTCCTGATCTGTCTTGTGGTCTTTGCCTTTTTCTTTTCCTCTCTTCACTCAGTTGCAACCTAACAATGGTCCAGGATAGACCGAAATGGTCCATCCTGGACCATTGTAAGTGGGTACTTTGTGATATAAACCCTTATTATAATCAAATAAAGTGCTAAACCGACAAGGGTCATGCAGCGATATAAACCCTTGACAGCTCTATACTGTAACGTGCTAATATATCTCAATGTTAACAATCCTCTAATGTTAAATTTCCAGTAAAAGCTGATGTAATTTTTAGAAATATATATTTCTAACATTTACAAATACATCACGTTAGGGATACATATAAAATTTATGAACAAAGGCATTTCACAAAATATACAAAGTACTTAACTTCACTTTAATTTAGTTTAAGGCACTCAAGTGCAAAGCCCATTTACACATAGAGGTCATGACTCTTTACAAGTTTAGAGCTCCTCTTTGAAAATGAATACTACACCTTGACCATTTTTTCCATAACACACTCCACCAATCAGTTTACTTTCAGGTTTCCAGGTCTAATTATGTAGGTTGTGAAAGGAAAAATTGAGTGAAGAAAAGAAACACCCAGGATTTAAACTTACTTTCTACATACAATTACTACATATCTGATGCTTCCATTTGCAGGGGTGACCACAGCATATAAACTTCATTGACAATATTAAAACATCCTTATAAAACCTATACTATATGTAGGCCTTTATTTTTTCTCTTTCTAAGTACAGTAGTTAGTTGTATTCCCCACATTCAAAGATATGTAATTCTGTATTTTTGGTGTCATTACCTTTAGAAAAAGACTACCATTTCAGAAGAAAAAAATTAATTAAAAAAAAAAAGTGATCACAGAGCAACATTAATTTTGGGAGTCTGAACAGTGAAAAGATCAAGTTAGTTGCTTCAACAAACTTAAATTATCACACCCCAACACTGCTACCTATGCACCATTTTATTTGGTTAACGAAAGTTCCCTATAGACTTCCTCTTTGTTTTTATAATAAAAATGGACAGATATGATAAATACCACTAAGCAATTTATTGAAAAGATTAACATTAAATAATTAATTTTTAATATTGAATAATGATAAGACATGAATGCAGTATTTTACAGAAGACACACTAATTAAGCTCTAAGAACCAATCATTGGTCAGTGGTGTTGGTGTTTCAGAACTCAAGATATTTTTAAC
The DNA here is from genome assembly GCF_038502225.1 of Cherax quadricarinatus. Classification (NCBI taxonomy): domain Eukaryota; kingdom Metazoa; phylum Arthropoda; class Malacostraca; order Decapoda; family Parastacidae; genus Cherax; species Cherax quadricarinatus. Next base: position 7,296,380 of record NC_091379.1, read on the forward strand.
AATCTCGTGTGCCCCGTATGTGGTTAGTCCATGTGTTTCCATACACATGGAATAATAATAATTATTATAATCAGAAAGAGGAATAATAATGAACTCTCCTATCTCTAGCATTGAGACCACTCGAGGATTCCTCAACACCAGCAAAGCTCTCAATTCAAGGACCCCTCAAGGGAGGTTCCTTGATGCTGGTGAGGGGCTCTTGATCTAGGGAATTGGATCTGTGCTCCGGTGCCCTGAATTAAGCCTGAATACCTTCCATTTGAAGTGCTGTATGAACCTTGTAGGTTTAGTGCTTCTGTCTGATTATAATAATGCCTTCCATTCCCCCTCCTCCACATGGTGTATAATCCTATGGGTTTAGCACTCTCCCAAGATTATAATAATAATGATTCAAGGATGCTGTATGACCCTGGTGGGTTTAGCACTTAGTTATGCTTATAATCTTGATTCAGGAATTGGACCTGACTTTCCCTTGGATTGAACCTGATTGTCTTTCTCTCCCGTATATGACTCCCCTATAGATTTAGTGCTTCCCCTACCCCACACATTTGAACCTATATGCACTTTACAAAAATGTTAGTGTCTAATGAGGTATATTTCCTTAAAATTCTCACAAATATTTAATATGTTCACCAAACCAATCACCACATAAAATACAGTAAGCATAGGAAGTGTATGAAGGAGGTTTGGAACACCCAGCAGGTATATGCAAATGTCAGATTTGAGGGGGTGAAAACAAGGATTTTTAGGGATTTAACATGCTGTTATTATGCAAGCAAGGTAATTTGCTTGGCCTTGCTTGAATTCTGGAGATGGGAGGTACAGTGCCTGCACTCTGAAAGGATGAGTGGAGATGCTGCAATTCTGGGGGTCATCTGAATTGTGATGTCCACCCTTCCCTGGTGGCAACTATCAATGTGGTAAATGAAAAAAAAAAAAAAGCATGATAATTAGTTTGAATATGGAGTAATTCTGACTGAGTCAGGGACATCTGAGAGAACATGAACTAACATTGGGAAATGTAATGTTAAATGGGGTATGTCTTTAAATTCAAGAATTTGATGGTTCAAAATATTTAGCTTGACCCACTGATTAATTAATTGCCTAATAAACTTTGCCAAATGACCTAATATATGTTTCCTGGCAATATGAATTCATACAATAGTGTTACAAGACCCAGTGACTTGCCATACATATTTATATATACATGTACATCTTATTGTAAATTTAGATAAAATACAAGGTGCTATAAAAAAGTTCCTGGACTGCCATGAAAAAAAATACAAGAGGGCCCCATCTGTATGGCTCTTAGGTTCCTGACCCTGTGTGATAAGTGAAAATTGCCAGCAGGAGGAAAAGAGCATTTTTTCATTATCAAATGCATCTAAAATGCCTGATAACATGTTTACACTTTCATATATTAAGTGCTCAATACAGCTAGGCATAAAAAATATAAAAAGTAAAATAAATACATAGCACATACAATACATACCTTAAAATATGGCGCCAGTCGCCCTTCCCTTATGCAGCTGTTATGCAGAGAAGCAGTAAAAGCACTGAACGTAATGAACATTGGCTCAGTTGACAGTCAACAAAAAAGTGGAACACCAAAATGAAGGTGGTGAATATGCAGGGCCCTTCCATATAGGCTAACCTAATCACCTAGTTGAGGTTGTCTTCCTTGAAGTACTTTCCTTGGGAGGTTATACACTTATCCCAGCACCTCTACCGTTTCTCAAAACATTTCTGAAACTTCTTTCCTAATGGCATATAGCATGGTAGACAATTTTGTTTGACTCTTCCATGTTAAAATGTCAAAGCTAGATCTGGGGAGTAGAGAGGGTGGGGAACGACTACCATGTTGTTTTGGGAGAGAAAAATGGTCTTTCTGGTCTTGAATCAGCAAGCCGGGCACAAACACATACACACTGTTCTTTCAAAGATTCTATTCTGTAACACAAAAAAATGCAACAATGCACTGACAATATGACAAAAAATGCCTGTCAACCAAAACAAAATGACTGACTGCACTGAAACTCACCTCACTACTTCACAAAGAAGTGTAATGCACAATGTGATCTTCACTACTATATTTCACCCAGGAAGCATGCGAAAATTCAAGTCCAGGAACTTTCCACTATATATAACCTCACTCATCTTATCTTACTCTATTTGGTTTTCTGAAATTATGCAGCCTCTTTGTAAAATTTTTTACTCCTCTATCTGTTTGATTTTTTCCTTTAAATTTTAACTGCCTTTTGTTTCCTTGGGGCCTGGAAATACTTTCTTCCAACTGTTTTCTTTGCTCCAATTTCTCATGGAGAAAAATTTCTTTCATCTTAGCTAAAGCATTTACATAAAGAAACTCGTATGGTTCTAACTCCTCTGTAGAAATAACCAATCTAGTTGCTACATTTCCAGTATTAGACAACACAGTCTTGAAGTCATGCATCTGAAAAGGAAAAAATATTAAATGCAAAATATGAACATAATGTAGGTAAAATCATACAAAATATATCAATGGATTTTTTCAATAAGCAATTTTTTCTGAATGCAACCCACAACATTTGGTTAACCCTTTTGCTGTCTCTTATGTAGATCTATGTTTTAAGCACAGCACCCTCTGATATGCTGAGCGGTAAATTCTGGCCTGGACATGCGATAAGGAATCCAATAAATCTAAATGGTATTGTACCTAATAGGAAAGTCAATCAGTCATGAGTCACTGATACCAACTTTGAAGGTACATGTACTTGTACCAGATCTCATCATGGCCATGTTCATAAGAACAAAGGAACACTGCAGCAGGCCTACTGGCCCATGCGAGGCAGATCCAAGTCTCCTACCGGCTTAAGCCAATGCACCCAACCTAGTCAGGTCAGGTCACATTGACTTAAGGGAGGAACACGGCAACCGACGTGGTAGCACAAGCTATCAGGTCCAACTCACACCCATCCACATCCACTCATGTATTTATCCAACCTATTTTTGAAGCTACACAACGTTCTAGCCTCTATAACTGTACTTGGGAGTTTGTTCCACTCATCCACAACTCTATTACCAAACCAGTACTTTCCTATATCCTTCCTGAATCTGAATTTTTCCAACTTAAAACCATTGCTGCGAGTCCTGTCTAGGCTAGATATTTTCAGCACACTATTTACATTCCCTTAATTTATTCCTGTCTTCCATTTATACACCTCAATCATATCCCCCTAATTCTACGTCTTTCTAGAGAGTGCAGATTCAGGGCCCTTAGTCTATCCTCATAGGGAAGGTTTCTGATACATGGGATCAACTTTGTCATCCTCCTTTGTACATTTTCCAGAGCATTTATATCCATTCTGTAATACGGTGACCAAAACTGTGCAGCATAATCTAAATGAGGCCTAACCAAGGATGTATAGAGTTGAAGAACAACCTGAGGACTCCTATTATTTATGCTTCTTGATATGAAGCCAAGGATTCTATTAGCTTTCCTGAGAACACTTATGCACTGTTGTCTTGGTTTCAGATTACTGCTAACCAGAACTCCTAAATCTTTTTCGTAATCAGTAATATTAAGATCTACATTATTTAGTTTATATGTGGCATGGTTACTGTCCTGTCCAACATTTAGAACTTTGCATTTGTCTAAATTAAACTGCATCTGCCACTTCTCCGGCCACTGCATCAGTCTATTCAAATCTTCCTGGAGTGCTCTAATGTCCTCGTCAGAATGAATTCGACGGCCTATTTTGGTGTCATCGGCAAACTTGCTGATGTCGCTCTTTATGCCCTCATCTATGTCGTTTATGTAGATTGTGAACAGCAGGGGGCCCAACACTGACCCCTGTGGAACACCGCTCATGACACTTCCCCACTCTGATTTCTCCCCATTTGTGCAAACTCTCTGCTGCCTATTTGTCAACCATGCCTCTATCCAGGAAAAAATTTCTCCTATTCCATGTGCCTTAATTTTCCTCAATAGTCTCTGATGTGGGACCCTGTCAAAAGTCTTACTGAAGTCCATATACACAATATCATATTCATTACCATGATCTACCTCCTCAAATACTTTAGTGAAAAAAGTTAATAAATTCATAAGGCAGGAACGCCCCTTTGTAAAACCATGCTGAGATTCGTTGATTAATTTATGCTTTTCAAGGTGGCTACGAACTGCCTCGGCAATTATTGATTCCATAAATTTTCCCACTATGGAGGTTAGGCTTATTGGTCTATAGTTCGAAGCTAAGGACCTGTCACCTGCTTTGAAAATAGGTATCACATTTGCCATTTTCCACTTATCTGGCACCATGCCAGTTTGTAGTGATATGTTGAAAAGATTAGCCAAAGGTTTGCTAAGCTCCTCTTTACATTCCTTTAGAACCCATGCATACAGTTCATCAGGGCCTGGGGATTTGTTAGGTTTTGATTTATCTATATGCCTAAGGACCATGTCACTTGTGACCCTAATCGTGCACAGTTTATTATCGTCCTGTTCTACGTAATTTATCATTTCTGGAATATCGCTGGTATCCTCCTGTGTAAAAACTGAGAGGAAGTATGTGTTAAAAATTCTACACATTTCCTTATCACTGTTAGTGAGCTGACCCGAGGAACTTTTGAGTGGGCCTATCTTGTCCCTGATCTTACTTCTGTACACCTGAAAGAATCCTTTTGGGTTAGTCTTCGTTTCTCTTGCAACTTCATAATCTCTTTTTGCTTTTCTAATTCCCTTTTTTATTTCTCTCTTTAACTGAATATATCGATTTCTTAAATGCCCCTCTCCTCTTTTGATTTGACTATATATGCCTCTCTTTTGACCAATCAGATATTTTTATCTATTGTTCATCCATTTAGGATCATTTTTGTTTGATCTGATTTCCCTATTTGGAACATAATTTGACTGAGCAGCTAGAACTATGCCCTGGAAAGCGTCATATCGGCAACCATCACCACCTACCTGACCCTTAGTCAGGTCATTCCAGTTCAGCCCACCTAAGTAATTTTTCAGTCCTATGAAATCAGCCACGCGAAAGTCAGGGACAGACTTGATTGCCATTATTAGGGGAGTTCCATGATATATTAAAACTGAGTGATTTGTGATCACTTTCCCCAAGCTCATCATTAACCTCAAGATTATTAATTACTGTTTCCCATCTGGCAAGAACCAAGTCAAGGAGGTTATTTCCCCTAGTTGGCTCTGTCACAAACTGTTTTAAAAAACAATCCTGGATCGTATCAAGAAAGTCACCTGACTCTAAATTTCCTGTCAAATTGCTCCAGTCAATCTGTCTATAGTTGAAATCTCCCATTAGCACAACATTTTCATATGTAGATGCCTTACGAATTTCGTCCCATAGAAGTTTACTGCACTCCCTTTCAAGATTTGGGGCCCTGTAAATCACACCCAAAATTAGTTTTTCTCGGCCCTCGAGAAGCTGTAATCAAACAGATTCAGTGGCCAACGCTTCTAATTTTATATCTTGTCCAACACAACAATTTAAATTGTCTCTGACATACATCGCTACTCTACCACCCTTCCTGTTGACCCTGTCAGTGTGGAATAATTTATAGCCTTGTATGTGACATTCAGAGGGCATCTCTCTATCTTTCAGATTGAGCCAGGTCCCTGTTATAGCAATAATATCTATGTTTCCTGCACTTGCAATTAATCTTATCTCATCTATCTTATTTCTTACACTCCTGCTATTAGTATAGTAAACCTTAAGGGAGCTAGTCCCTTGCTGTCCCCCTTTGTTTGCTGACCTGATCTATTGTCTTTATTTATAACTTCATGCTGAATGCCTTTTATACATATACTGTTTCCAACCCTAGTGTTACAACCTGCTTGTTTCCCACACACACCCATACCTCTATCTTCTATCAGTTTAAAATCATAGGCATTTCACCAATGGCCTTCTCAATTGAGTTTGCAAGTGCTACCACCCCAGCCCCAGAGAGATGTACCCCATCCCTTGCATACATATCATGTTTGCCATAAAAGTTGTTCCAGTTATCAATGAATGGGATTGCAAGTTCCTACATAGGCAGTCACAGGGGTGTTACACACCAATCCTCCCAGCATAGAAATACACATAATTGGCAAATCTTATTAAGTTGGTATGGAGTAATGGTTAAAACACTGGTTTGGCAATTATTATTTTGGCTTATTATGGGTTGAGCCCTGCTCGCTTTCTGAATTATGAATGAATGTTCTGACAAATACAGCTCGTCAGGTCCCAAAAACCATTCGTCTCCATTCATTCCTACCTAACATGCTCATGCACGCTTGCTAGAAAACTGTATATCTTTTTTTTTTTTTTTCAACAAGTCGGCCGTCTCCCACCGAGGCAGGGTGACCCAAAAAAGAAAGAAAATCCCAAAAAAGAAAATACTTTCATCATCATTCAACACTTTCACCACACTCGCACATTATCACTGCTTTTGCAGAGGTGCTCAGAATACAACAGCTTAGAAGCATATACGTATAAAGATATCTACATCTAGATATCTATATCTACAGGTAATAAAAAATAAAACATAAACAGTAAATTATTATATACATACCGTATCGTTGGTAACAAGAGAGAGAGCAGTTCCGGGTTTGCCTGCACGAGCTGTCCTTCCTATACGATGAATATAGGTACTGAGAGATGGGACTTCGTATGATACTACGTGTTCTATGTCTGGGATATCCAACCCTCGAGCCATAGCATCACTAGACACAAGACTGTAGGGCAATGAATGTGTTAATAAGTATTCTATGAAATTATACTAAACTATGTTTATATTGCACATTTAGTTTATAGTTATTCTTAGTAGGCATTTGACTACATATAAAAGAACACAATATCTAAAGTACAGAAAAGCATTCACAATTTGGCTAAAATTTATTTAATAAAAAAGAAATTAAGTAACAACAGATCAAAGAGTGCAAATAAGGCTGTTTATTTGTGAAAGACCCCCCCCCCCCCTCCAAAAAAAAAAAAAAAAAAAAAAATAGCCATCTTCCACCTAGGTAGGGCAACAACAACAAAAAAAAAATCACCATCACTCATTCAATAGCTGTCTTGCCAGAAGTGCACAGACATAACAATTCAAATGATGCTCTGTACAGCAACATCCCCACCCCTCTGACAAAGCTCCTGGAGAGCAAAATGTTGCCACAATAAAATGTCACATTAGTTGCACTTGTGTCCTTATACCTGGTAAAGTGTATGGTAGAGTTATTATTGAAAGAATTAAGAGTAAGACGGAGAATAGGATAGCAGATGAACAAGGAGGCTTTAGGAAAGGTAGGGGGTGTGTGGACCAGGTGTTTACAGTGAAACATATAAGTGAACAGTATTTAGATAAGGCTAAAGAGGTCTCTGTGGCATTTATGGATTTGGAAAAGGCATATGACAGGGTGGATAGGGATGCAATGTGGCAGATGTTGCAGGTGTATGGTGTAGGAGGTAGGTTACTGAAAGCAGTGAAGAGTTTTTACGAGGATAGTGAGGCTCAAGTTAGAGTATGTAGGAAAGAGGGAAATTATTTCCCAGTAAAAGTAGGCCTTAGACAAGGATGTGTGATGTCACCATGGTTGTTTAATATATTTATAGATGGGGTTGTAAGAGAAGTAAATGCGAGGGTCTTGGCAAAAGGCGTGGAGTTAAAAGATAAAGAATCACACAAAGTGGGAGTTGTCACAGTTGCTCTTTGCTGATGACACTGTGCTCTTGGGAGATTCTGAAGAGAAGTTGCAGAGATTGGTGGATGAATTTGGTAGGGTGTGCAAAAGAAGAAAATTAAAAGTGAATACAGGAAAGAGTAAGGTTATGAGGATAACAAAAAGATTAGGTGATGAAAGATTGGATATCAGATTGGAGGGAGAGAGTATGGAGGAGGTGAATGTATTCAGATATTTGGGAGTGGACGTGTCAGCAGATGGGTCTATGAAAGATGAGGTGAATCATAGAATTGATGAGGAGAAAAGGGTGAGTGGTGCACTTAGGAGTCTGTGGAGACAAAGAACTTTGTCCTTGGAGGCAAAGAGGGGAATGTATGAGAGTATAGTTTTACCAACGCTCTTATATGGGTGTGAAGCATGGGTGATGAATGTTGCAGCGAGGAGAAGGCTGGGGGCAGTGGAGATGTCATGTCTGAGGGCAATGTGTGGTGTGAATATAATGCAGAGAATTCGTAGTTTGGAAGTTAGGAGGAGGTGCGGGATTACCAAAACTGTTGTCCAGAGGGCTGAGGAAGGGTTGTTGAGGTGGTTCGGACATGTAGAGAGAATGGAGCGAAACAGAGTGACTTCAAGAGTGTATCAGTCTGTAGTGGAAGGAAGGCAGGGTAGGGGTCGGCCTAGGAAAGGTTGGAGGGAGGGGGTAAAGGAGGTTTTGTGTGCGAGGGGCTTGGACTTCCAGCAGACATGCATGAGCGTGTTTGATAGGAGTGAATGGAGATAAATGGTTTTTAATACTTGACGTGCTGTTGGAGTGTGAGCAAAGTAACATTTATGAAGGGGTTCAGGGAAACCAGCAGGCCGGACTTGAGTCCTGGAGATGGGAAGTACAGTGCCTGCACTCTGAAGGAGGGGTGTTAATGTTGCAGTTTAAAAACTGTAGTGTAAAGCACCCTTCTGGCAAGACAGTGATGGAGTGAATGATGGATAAAGTTTTTCTTTTTCGGGCCACCCTGCCTTGGTGGGAATCGGCCAGTGTGATAATAAAATAAATAAATAAATTATCTTTTAATCCCACACCTCACCTCATCACCCTAGCATGTTCTTTTATAACTTCCTTTATAAATGTGTTAAACATTACACATCACTAAGACCCAATTTTCTTAGAAAAGTAATTACTCTCTATTATACATACCCTAACCTAAGTATCACAATCCACTTTAAACTCTTTACTGAAATAAGTAACCTATTACCAGTCCATGTATTTGCAACATCTACCACACTGTTTCCCTATCCAACCTACTGTGTGCCTAAATGGAATACTGAAACTTATTTTGCATATGACTTACACATCGATTTTTCCAGATGAAAACTGAGAGACAATCTGTTGTCTCTTATTCATTTGAGTTGAAGAGAATTCAGCAATTTTTAAGTCCTCAGATAAGGCTGCTAGAAGAACACCAAGTTTATGGGTTGCTTCAACTGAATTCGTGAAGATGAGAACTCTTCGCCAGGATTTTGAAGTTAACAAATAATGAAGAACTAACGGTTTCACAGATTCCTCCATGACTACATATTCTTCCTTTAGTTCTGCTGGCCTAGTGTACTGACCAACCATGGTGCTAACAGATGATCTCTGTATCTTACCACCTAAAAAATATAGATAATTTAAATTTTATAACAATGTAAACAGAAATTAAATACATGTCTCTTCAAGCAAATTTCATCTCTCAGAAGAGGAAGATAAAAAAAAATGGAGAACTTCTGAGATAAAATATATGTTGGTCAACAGAACCATAGCAGACTTGGCTGTCAAAATCACGCCAGTGACTTAGCTTTACTCACAGAATCAAGGCCTGCATAAGATAAACCCAAAGAAAAATAAATATAAAAACAATTAGTTTCACTCACTTTCAGATGAACAAGCAGTAATTAACTTTGGCCTGTATAGTGGCACATTCTGGAGCAGCTCAGGATCATGAGACAAAGTCGCAGAAAACAGAAGGCGGTGGAGTGGGACTCTTGGAAACTGAATGATGCCACTCCCTTGAAAACCATTAATGAGGACGTTCTCTGACAAAGCTTCATGTTCTCTTATAGACTGCTCAATGCGTTTCACCCAATCTCCACCCTCTGCTGAAAGCAAATGATCAGCCTCATCATAAACAAGATACCTGAAAAAAAGGGCAGTTATAATTAACAACATTATAACCAGCAGGTTTAGTGCTTCCATATATAATAGTGCAATATGAAAAACAAAGAATTACAATGACGATAAAAATAGGAGACAAAGGTACAAGATATGAAAATTTTTAAATAACCATGTCTCTATAAAAACAAATTCTAAATCCTATCTCTGAAATTCACCTGATATAGGTCCACAATAAATATCTATTTCCTCAGTGACTTCAGAAAATAAATGTTTATATACAAAAAAAAAAAGTTTTCTTTTCCCATGATATTAGGGAGCATACAATATTGTATAAAAATATGAGAAAATTAAATATTCTTTCTCACGGTTTGTCACTATTCCCATACCATTTAGAGAGGATGGAGCACAACAGGATGACTTGAAGGGTGTATAAATCTGTAGTTGAGAGAAGAACGGGTAGGGGTCATCCTAGGAAAGAATGGAGAGAGAGAGTAAAAGAGGTTTTGTGTACAAGGGGCTTGTACATACAAGAGGCATATGTGAGTGTGTTAGATAGGAGTGGAGACAAATGGATTTCTGGAACTTTATAAACTGTTGGAGTATGAGCAGGATATTGTGATGGGATTCAAGGAAACTGGTTAGCTGGACTCAAGTCCTAGAGGTGGGAAAGTACAGTGCCTGCACTTTAGAGGAGGGGTTTGGGATATTTGTTGCTTAGAGTGACATCTAAACTGTTCTATCTGTGCACCTCTACAAAGAGTGATAGTGTAAATGATGGTGAAAGTGTTTCTTATTTTTTGTTCACCCTGCCTTGGTAGGAGAGGGCCAGCATGTTAAAAAAAAATACAATACAATATAGCATTGAGCGATTGCACTGGCTAACAAAGGTTTCAGTTCACATCTAAACATAGCCAAAATGTTATCAAAAGATTTAAAAAAAAACCTTACACAACACTCAAATTCAATAACATAAATGTTCAATTCCCACATACGTATACTGTCTTGGTTGAAACAGACAGTGCAGAACAGTACTTTTATTGAGATGACTTTTTTTTTCTGTGTAATAGGTTTTTTCATGTCAATACAAAATGATAAGCAATGATAAGGCCGGACTTGAGTCCTGGAGATGGGAAGTACAGTGCCTGCACTCTGAAGGAGGGGTGTTAATGTTGCAGTTTAAAAACTGTAGTGTAAAGCACCCTTCTGGCAAGACAGTGATGGAGTGAATGATGGTGAAAGTTTTTCTTTTTCGGGCCACCCTGCCTTGGTGGGAATCGGCCAGTGTGATAATAAAATAAAATAAAAGCAACAACCATATTTATACAAACAAAGTAAGCAGATGACTGGCTGGTAAAGAAAGATCATGGTGTGGGTGGTTAGAGGCCAGGAAGCACTGCAGGCTGACTGTGCTTTGTGTACACACAAATTATTAGAGAACTATTTCTGAGGGCCTGCTCCACATGGGTCAGTAGGCCTGTTGCAGTGTTCCTTCTTTCTTATGTTCTTATTGTAATAAGAGTAGGGGATGGGTTTCACAAAGTTAAAGTTCCTTGATTCTGCTTAACTGTATTATATATGCCAATTAGAGTGAATTCCAGGCATCTGCACTGTGCTCTCTCTCTCTTGTTGATCACTGGTTGTGTGTTTTTACAGGACATCAAGTATGTTGTGATCTTGAGCTTGGTTGTCCAAGAAAACACCAGACGAGAGTAGAAAAACTCTCAGAAATCATCAATGGTATGGGCATTACTGGTGTTTGTGTATTAAAGTTGCTAGATTCTGATGGGTATTGCCAATACATTTCTGGTCACAATTCCTGCAAGGTATAGTACAGATTTGCACATTACCAAAGTCCAAGCACTTAATATAGTTACAACTCCTATATTAACCCTTTCAGTGGCTATCACATAGAACTACACCATGGAGGCCAGGGTTCATCATGTAGTTCTACAACCTGAGCTTAGCTCACTCAGATAAGCTGTGAGCAGCAAATTTTGGCCTTGATATGAGAGAATGGGTCTGTGTGGTGAGTGTGCACAGTACAAAAAAATCCTGCTCCACGAAGTACATGATGGGAAAAACAAAACTCAAAACCATGTGTTTGGATTAAAATAGCAACTTTGAGATATTTTCTCAGATGGTTTTTATGGCTTTATTGGCTGTTTCTTAGTATTAACTGAAATAGAGATGAATTTGATTGCTTTCAGGACTGAAAGTAGCTTGAAAATTAAGGTCAAAATAGTAGAAATATTTGATTTTTGCCAATATTCCTGAGGATGGATAAGGCCCCCCCTACATCCCCCAGTCTGTTTTATGGGTTTTAATATGTCTGATTCAATTACTGGGACATTGTAAACCATGACCAATCATTCCTGGTTATAGTATAATCTGAAAAATAGAGTAAATCTTCTATTTTTGTGTGATTAAGAATTTCAAATGGAAGGCAAGTGTAATATAGGAGGCACCCAGAGATGTGATTAATGAACAGAGGAAATGTTTTAGTGCCAGGAATGTCAACATCGTTTATTTTGAACTCTATTTTTAAATTTTTTTTTAATTTTGTGTAAAAGTGGCCAAATTACAAACTTCTGTGCACTGTATACAATAATTAAAGTAGATAAATGGGCAGTTTCTTATACTCAGTTGATAGAACAGAAGGTATACTAGTGAAAATGGAACTGGTTTTAAGCAGGACTCAAAGTGGACAAAATCGTCAATGTGTGAATTGTGCTGACATTGCTAACTTTGCACCTGTGTATTTCCGTTAGATTTCCATCAAATTTCATACTTTTGGTGTCTTTATCTTCAAAAAAAAAAAAAAAAATTCTCTATCATTTCTGATTTTTTTTTTTAAAGTGGACACTAACAGCAATATTAATTTTGGGGATCTTGACATCGTAAATTTGTTACAATACAGTGGACCCTCACCTAACGAACGCATCACATAACGTTAAATCCGCCTAGCGATACATTTTAACGCAAAAATTTTGCCTCGGCTAGCGCTAAAAAACTCGCTCAACGCGATTCGTTCGGGATGCGTCCACGTGCGGCCTGAGCCCGCCTCACTTGTTCCGTGGGTGCCAGTGTTTACAAGCCAGCCACCGCGGTCACTTCCAAGTATACAATCGGAACATTTCATATTATCACAGCCTTTTTAGTGATTGCACCTGCAAAATAAGTCACCATGGGCCCCAAGAAAGCTTCTAGTGCCAACCCTACAGCAAAAAGAGTGAGAATTACTATGGATATGAAGAAAGAGATCATTGCTAAGTATGAAAGTGGAGTGCGTGTCTCCGAGCTGGCCAGGTTGTACACAAAACCCCCAATCAACCATCGCTACTATTGTGGCCTAGAAAACGGCAATCAAGGAAGCTGTTCTTGCCAAAGGTGCAACTTTGTTTTCGAAACAGATATTGCAAGTGATAGATGATGTTGAGAGACTGTTATTGGTGTGGATAAACGAAAAACAGATAGCAGGAGATAGCATCTCTCAAGCGATCATATGTGAGAAGGCTAGGAAGTTGCATAACGATTTAATTAGAAAAATGCCTGCAACTAGTGATGATGTGAGTGAATTTAAGGCCAGCAAAGGTTGGTTTGAGAGATTTAAGAATCGTAGTGGCATACATAGTGTGATAAGGCATGGCGAGGCTACCAGTTCGGACCACAAAGCGGCTGAAAAATATATGCAGGAATTCAAGGAGTACATAGACAGCGAAGGACTGAAACCTGAACAAGTGTTTAATTGTGACGAAACAGGCCTGTTTAGGAAGAAAATACCAAGCAGGGCCTACATTACTCAGGAGGAAAAGGCACTCCCAGGACATAAGCCTATGAAAGACAGGCTTACTCTGTTGATGTGTGCCAATGCTAGTGGTGATTGCAAAGTGAAGCCTTTATTGGTGTATCACTCTGAAACTCCCAGAGTGTTCAGGAAAAACAATGTCCTCAAGGCTAATTTGTGTGTGCTGTGGAGGGCAAACAGTAAGGCATGGGTCACTAGGGACTTTTTCTATGACTGGTTACATCATGCATTTGCCCCCACTGTGAAAAATTACCTAATTGAAAAGAAATTAGACCTTAAGTGCCTCCTGGTATTAGACAATGCTCCTGGTCATCCTTCAGACGTGGCAGAGCGACTTTCTGTGGAAATGAGCTTCATTAAGGTCAAGTTTTTGCCTCCTAATACCACTCCTCTCCTGCAGCCGATGGACCAGCAGGTCATTTCCAACTTCAAGAAACTGTACACAAAAGCAATGTTTGAAAGGTGCTTTGTAGTGACCTCAGAAACTCAATTGACTCTAAGAGAGTTTTGGAGAGATCACTTTACCATCCTAAACTGTGTAAACATTATAGGTAAGGTTTGGGAGGAAGTGACTAAGAGGACCTTGAACTCTGCTTGGAAGAAACTGTGGCCAGAATGTGTAGACAAAAGGGATTTTGAAGGGTTTGAGGCTAACCCTGGGAATCCTATGCCAGTTGAGGAATCCACTGTGGCATTGGGGAAGTCCTTGGGATTGGAGGTTAGTGGGGAGGATGTGGAAGAGTTGGTGGAGGAGGACAATGAAGAACTAACCACTGATGAGCTGCTAGATCATCTTCAACAGCAAGAGGCCACATCTGAGGAAACTGCTTCGGAGGAGGGGATAGAGAAATTGAGGAAGTTGCCTACTTCAAAGATTAAGGAAATGTGTGCAATATGGCTTAAAGTGCAAACCTTTTTTGATGAAAATCACCCTCACACAGCTATTGCAAGCCGTGCTGGTGACTATTACACTGACAATGTTGTGAAACACTTTAGGAATGTCATAAAGGAACGGGAGGTACAGGCCTCTTTGGACAGATATGTTGTGCGACAGAGGTCCAGTGACTCTCAAGCTGGTCCTAGTGGCATTAAAAGAAGAAGGGAAGTAACCCCGGATAAGGACTTGCCACCTCAAGTCCTAATGGAAGGGGATTCCCCTTCTAAACATTAACACCATCTACAGTCTCCCCTCCTCCCATCCCATCAATCATCAGTTTGTGTGTATTAAAATTAATATTTCATGTGGTAAAAATTTTTTTTTGTTCATACTTTGGGGTGTCAGAAACGGATTAATTTGATTTCCATTATTTCTTATGGGAAAAATTAATTCGCCTAGTGATAATTTCGCCTAACGTTGAGCTCTCAGGAACGGATTAATAGCGTTAGGCGAGGGTCCACTGTAGTGACTAAAAATAAAACTTCTGAACTATCAAACATAAACAAGAGTATATACTCTACTTAAGTCAATGTACTGTAACTGTAGCAGGGCACCTACTGGATTAACTCACATATGACTGTAAAAGTATACAAAAAACAAATCGAAAGAAGAAAAACCTATATTTCCAGCTCTTATTTTCTTGATTTAATTTTACATTTAAATATTAACTCAAACTGACCTCAATGATGAAAGATTAATGCCTTTTGTAAACCTCAGATGATCAGCCAGCTTGCCCGGTGTGGCCACCAAGATGTCATTGTGCGAATGATTGCCACAACAGTCTTCACAAACCAAAGCTTCTTGTTCCTTCTTAAAAGTTTTTTGCCCAACTGCTAAACCAACCTTTAGGTTGCTCGCTTTTATATACGTCAGGAAGACTTTGTAAATCTTAAATAAATATACAATATTAAATTTCCAAGTAAAAATTACAAGAATTATACACATATACAGAATTATTATTTTTATTCAGTCATTAAAGTTTAACTAAGTTAAAAATCATCTATCAATTATTGAGGTTCAGGGTTACCAAAGTAATCACTGAAAGATGTTTGTTTAACTCGTAAACGGTCCAAACGTATATATATGTTCACTACCGTACTGCCCCAACTTTTTTGAGAAAAAAAAAACATTGTTGTTTTTTAATAGGAAAAAAGAGCATATGGTACCCAGGCATCCCCAATTATTTTAATATGGTGCACAGTGAGTGCTCACACCCATTCTCACATGTCTAGGCGACTCAGGCTTATCGTGGCAATGTTAAATGTAGGACACATAAAACGTATACAATGGACCCTCGCATAGCGCTATTAATCCGTTCCTGAGAGCTCAATGTTATGCGAAATTATCGTTATGCGAATTAATTTTCCCCATAAGAAATAATGGAAATCAAATTAATCTGTGCAAGACACCCAAAAGTATGAAAAAAAAAATTTTACCACATGAAATATTAATTTTAATACACACAAACTGACGAAGACATACACAGTTACATGACACTTACCTTTATTGAAGATCTGGTGATGACTGATGGGATGGGAGGAGGGGAGAGTGTGGATGGTCTTAGTGTTTAGAAGGGGAATCCCCTTCCATTAGGACTTGAAGTGTCAAGTCCTTTTCCGGGGTTACTTCCTTTCTTCTTTTAATGCCACTAGGACCAGCTTGAGTCACTGGACCTCTGTCGCACAACATATCTGTCCAGAGAGGCCTGTACCTCTCGTTCCTTTATGACTTTCCTAAAGTGTTTCACAACATTGTCAGTGTAATAGTCACCAGCACAGCTTGCAATAGCTGTGTGAGGGTGATTTTCATCCATAAAGTTTTGCACTTTAAGCCACATTGCACACATTTCCTTAATCTTTGAAGTAGGCAACTTCCTCAATTTCTCTCTCCCCTCCTCCGGAGCAGTTTCCTCAGGTCTGGCCTCTTGCTGTTGAAAATGATCTAGCAGCTCATCAGTGGTTAGTTCTTCAGTGTCCTCCTCCACCAACTCTTCCACATCCTCCCCACTAACCTCACCAATATGAGCAATAGTTCCAGGCATTTTTTCCTGTTCATCTGGGCGTTAGTTGACTGTTGTGGGTCGCATCCTGGGGGACAAGATTAAGGACCACAATGGAAATAAGTTAGACAGTCCTCGATGATGCACTGACTTTCTTGGGATATCCTGGGGGCAAACCCTCCGGGGTTAATCGTTTCTCGGTAATTGTTTCACGTTAAGCCACACCAACAACACTCTCTCCACATCTTCGAGTAATACAGCTGATGGTGGTGCAGCAACAACAGCTGACTGTGGTGCAGCAACAGCTGACCATGGTGCAGCAGTTGTGGTGCAGCAACAGCTGACCATGGTGCAGCAGCAGCTGTGGTGCAGCAACAGCTGACCATGGTGCAGCAGCAGCTGTGGTGCAGCAACAGCTGACCATGGTGCAGCAGCAGCTGTGGTGCAGCAACAGCTGACCATGGTGCAGCAGCAGCTGTGGTGCAGCAACAGCTGACCATGGTGCAGCAACAGCTGACCATGGTGCAGCAGCAGCTGTGGTGCAGCAACAGCTGACCATGGTGCAGCAACAGCTGACCATGGTGCAGCAGCAGCTGTGGTGCAGCAACAGCTGACCATGGTGCAGCAGCAGCTGTGGTGCAGCAACAGCTGACCATGGTGCAGCAGCAGCTGTGGTGCAGCAACAGCTGACCATGGTGCAGCAGCAGCTGTGGTGCAGCAACAGCTGACTGGTCCAATAGCAGCTGACCGTGGTGCAGCATCAGCTGACTGGTCCAGTAACAGCTGACTGTGGTGCAGCAACAGCTGACTGGTCCAATAACAGCTGACTGGTCCAATAACAGCTGACCGTGGTGCAGCAGCAGCTGACTGTGGTACTATAGTATTTATCGCCCTTTTTACTACAGGGTTGGCACTAGAAGCTTTCTTTGGGCCCATGGTGGCTTATTTAGCAGTTACAAGCACTATAAATAATGGAATAATACAAAATGTATCGAATGTATGCATGCAACCAGCCACCCTGGCTTGTAAACAATGACGGCAAGGTAGGCGTTCAGGCTGGACGGACAGGTTCGGGACAGATTTGGGACGAGTCATGTTCAGAAACGGCTGATGGTGGTGCAACAGCAGCTGACTGATCCAGCAACAGCTGACTGGTCCTGCAACAGCTGACTGGTCCAGCAACAGCTGACTGGTCCAGCAACAGCTGACTGGTCCAGCAACAGCTGATTGGTCCAGCAACAGCTGACTGGTCCAGCAACAGCTGACTGGTCCAGCAACAGCTGACTGGTCCAGCAACAGCTGAACATGGTGCAGCAGCAGCTGACTGATCCAGCAACAGCTGACTGGTCCAGCAACAGCTGATCGTGGTGCAGCAGCAACTGACTGATCCAGCAACAGCTGACTGGTCCAGCAACAGCTGATCGTGGTGTAGCAGCAGCTGACTGATCCAGCAACAGCTGACTGGTCCAGCAACAGCTGATTGTGGTGCAGCAGCAGCTGACTGATCCAGCAACAGCTGACTGGTCCAGCAACAGCTGATCGTGGTGCAGCAGCAGCTGACTGATCCAGCAACAGCTGACTGATCCAGCAACAGCTGATCATGGTGCAGCAGCAGCTGACTGATCCAGCAACAGCTGACTGGTCCAGCAACAGCTGATCGTGGTGCAGCAACCGCTGACTGATCCAGCAACAGCTGATCGTGGTGCAGCAGCAACTGACTGATCCAGCAACAGCTGACTGGTCCAGCAACAGCTGATCATGGTGCAGCAGCAGCTGACTGATCCAGCAAAAGCTGATCGTGGTGCAGCAGCAGCTGACTGATCCAGCAAAAGCTGACTAGTCCAGCAACAGCTGACTGGTCCAGCAACAGCTGACCTTGGCACAGCAGCAGCTGACTGTGGTATGATAGTATTTCTCACCCTTTTTACCACAGGGTTAGCACTAGAAGCTTTCTTGGGGCCCATGGTCACTTATTTTGCAGATGAAATCCCCCAAAATGCTGTAATAATACGATTGTATGCTTGGATGTTACCGCGGAGGCTGGCTTGTAAACAATGCCACCAGCGGAACATGTGAGGCTGGCTCAGGCCGCACATTAGACTCGTCTCGGACGAATAGCGTTGAGCGAGTTTTTTAACGGTATGTGAGGCAAAATTTTAGTGATAAAATGTATCGGTATGCGGATTTAACGTTATGTGATGCCAACGGTATGCGAGGGTCCACTGTATATACGTTTAGGGCACTAGCAGTAAAAATGTATATGTACGTTTGGACCGTTTACGGGTTAACACAGTTAAATAAACCTATTCATTACAAGTCACATTGAGGGCAAATTTTTAGGTCTTCACCTTGACTGCAACCTTAAAGTTCACACCCACATTCAACATATAGCCAAGAAGGTCTCCAAAACTTTAGGCATTCTTTAAAAAATATGGTACTATGTATTCCAAACAGTACTAATTACACTATACCAGTTTTCTAATCAAACCTTATCTCACCTATGGTATCTGTGCATGATTTGATTTTTAGGAGCATCAACTTGATATATATATATATATATATATATATATATATATATATATATATATATATATATATATATATATATATATATATATATATATATATATATATATATATATATATATATATATATATATATATATATATATATATATATATATATATATATATATAATATATATATATATATATATATAATATATATATATATATATATATATATATATATATATATATATATATATATATATATATATATATATATATTTATTTATATATATATTTTTTTTTTTTTTTTTTTTTTCAACAAGTCGGCCGTCTCCCACCGAGGCAGGGTGACCCAAAAAAGAAAGAAAATCCCCAAAAAGAAAATACTTTCATCATCATTCAACACTTTCACCACACTCGCACATTATCACTGTTTTTGCAGAGGTGCTCAGAATACAACAGTCTAGAAGCATACACATATAAAGATACACAACATATCCCTCCAAACTGCCAATATCCCAAACCCCTCCTTTAAAGTGCAGGCATTGTACTTCCCATTTCCAGGACTCAAGTCCGACTATATGAAAATAACCGGTTTCCCTGAATCCCTTCACTAAATATTACCCTGCTCACACTCCAACAGATCGTCAGGTCCCAAGTACCATTCGTCTCCATTCACTCCTATCTAACACGCTCACGCACGCTTGCTGGAAGTCCAAGCCCCTTACCCACAAAACCTCCTTTACCCCCTCTCTCCAACCCTTTCGAGGACGACCCCTACCCCGCCTTCCTTCCCCTATAGATTTATATGCTTTCCATGTCATTCTACTTTGATCCATTCTCTCTAAATGACCAAACCACCTCAACAACCCTTCTTCTGCCCTCTGACTAATACTTTTATTAACTCCACACCTTCTCCTAATTTCCACACTCCGAATTTTCTGCATAATATTTACACCACACATTGCCCTTAAACAGGACATCTCCACTGCCTCCAACCGTCTCCTCGCTGCTGCATTTACCACCCAAGCTTCACATCCATATAAGAGTGTTGGTACTACTATACTTTCATACATTCCCTTCTTTGCCTCAATAGATAACGTTTTTTGACTCCACATATACCTCAACGCACCACTCACCTTTTTTCCCTCATCAATTCTATGATTAACCTCATCCTTCATAAATCCATCCGCCGACACGTCAACTCCCAAGTATCTGAAAACATTCACTTCTTCCATACTCCTCCTCCCCAATTTGATATCCAATTTTTCTTTATCTAAATCATTTGAAACCCTCATCACCTTACTCTTTTCTATGTTCACTTTCAACTTTCTACCTTTACACACATTCTCAAACTCATCCACTAGCCTTCGTAATTTTTCTTTAGAATCTCCCATAAGCACAGTATCATCAGCAAAAAGTAACTGTGTCAATTCCCATTTTGAATTTGATTCCTCATAATTTAATCCCACCCCTCTCCCGAACACCCTAGCATTTACTTCTTTTACAACCCCATATATAAATATATTAAACAACCATGGTGACATTACACATCCCTGTCTAAGACCTACTTTTACCGGGAAGTATTCTTTTTCTGTCTCATAAACACGCTAGATAACAGGGATATCTTGCTACTCCTACTTACACTTTGGTCACACTTCACAGACACGCACATGCATATATATATACATACATCGAGGTTTTTCTCCTTTTTCTAAATAGCTCTTGTTCCTCTTTATTTCTTCTATTGTCCATGGGGAATTGGAAAAGAATCTTTCCTCCGTAAGCCATGCGTGTCGTATGAGGCGACTAAAATGCCGGGAGCAATGGGCTAGTAACCCCTTCTCCTGTAGACATTTACTAAAAAAGAGAAGAAGAAAAACTTTATAAAACTGGGATGCTTAAATGTGCGTGGATGTAGTGCGGATGACAAGAAACAGATGATTGCTGATGTTATGAATAAAAAGAAGTTGGATGTCCTGGCCCTAAGCGAAACAAAGCTGAAGGGGGTAGGGGAGTTTCGGTGGGGGGAAATAAATGGGATTAAATCTGGAGTATCTGAGAGAGTTAGAGCAAAGGAAGGGATAGCAGTAATGTTGAATGATCAGTTATGGAAGGAGAAAAGAGAATATGAATGTGTAAATTCAAGAATTATGTGGATTAAAGTAAAGGTTGGATGCGAGAAGTGGGTCATAATAAGCGTGCATGCACCTGGAGAAGAGAGGAATGCAGAGGAGAGAGAGAGATTTTGGGAGATGTTAAGTGAATGTATAGGAGCCTTTGAACCAAGTGAGAGAGTAATTGTGGTAGGGGACCTGAATGCTAAAGTAGGAGAAACTTTTAGAGAGGGTGTGGTAGGTAAGTTTGGGGTGCCAGGTGTAAATGATAATGGGAGCCCTTTGATTGAACTTTGTATAGAAAGGGGTTTAGTTATAGGTAATACATATTTTAAGAAAAAGAGGATAAATAAGTATACAAGATATGATGTAGGGCGAAATGACAGTAGTTTGTTGGATTATGTATTGGTAGATAAAAGACTGTTGAGTAGACTTCAGGATGTACATGTTTATAGAGGGGCCACAGATATATCAGATCACTTTCTAGTTGTAGCTACACTGAGAGTAAAAGGTAGATGGGATACAAGGAGAATAGAAGCATCAGGGAAGAGAGAGGTGAAGGTTTATAAACTAAAAGAGGAGGCAGTTAGGGTAAGATATAAACAGCTACTGGAGGATAGATGGGCTAATGAGAGCATAGGCAATGGGGTCGAAGAGGTATGGGGTAGGTTTAAAAATGTAGTGTTAGTGTTCAGCAGAAGTTTGTGGTTACAGGAAAGTGGGTGCGGGAGGGAAGAGGAGCGATTGGTGGAATGATGATGTAAAGAGAGTAGTAAGGGAGAAAAAGTTAGCATATGAGAAGTTTTTACAAAGTAGAAGTGATGCAAGGAGGGAAGAGTATATGGAGAAAGAGAGAGGTTAAGAGAGTGGTGAAGCAATGTAAAAAGAGAGCAAATGAGAGAGTGGGTGAGATGTTATCAACAAATTTTGTTGAAAATAAGAAAAAGTTTTGGAGTGAGATTAACAAGTTAAGGAAGCCTAGAGAACAAATGGATTTGTCAGTTAAAAATAGGAGAGGAGAGTTATTAAATGGAGAGTTAGAGGTATTGGGAAGATGGAGGGAATATTTTGAGGAATTGTTAAATGTTGATGAAGATAGGGAAGCTGTGATTTCGTGTATAGGGCAAGGAGGAATAACATCTTGTAGGAGTGAGGAAGAGCCAGTTGTGAGTGTGAGGGAAGTTCGTGAGGCAGTAGGTAAAATGAAAGGGGGTAAGGCAGCCGGGATTGATGGGATAAAGATAGAAATGTTAAAAGCAGGTGGGGATATAGTTTTGGAGTGGTTGGTGCAATTATTTAATAAATGTATGGAAGAGGGTAAGGTACCTAGGGATTGGCAGAGAGCATGCATAGTTCCTTTGTATAAAGGCAAAGGGGATAAAAGAGAGTGGAAAAATTATAGGGGGATAAGTCTGTTGAGTATACCTGGCAAAGTGTATGGTAGAGTTATTATTGAAAGAATTAAGAGTAAGACGGAGAATAGGATAGCAGATGAACAAGGAGGCTTTAGGAAAGGTAGGGGGTGTGTGGACCTGGTGTTTACAGTGAAACATATAAGTGAACAGTATTTAGATAAGGCTAAAGAAGTCTTTGTGGCATTTATGGATTTGGAAAAGGCGTATGACAGGGTGGATAGGGGGCAATGTGGCAGATGTTGAAGGTGTATGGTGTAGGAGGTAGGTTACTGAAAGCAGTGAAGAGTTTTTACGAGGATAGTGAGGCTCAAGTTAGAGTATGTAGGAAAGAGGGAAATTATTTCCCAGTAAAAGTAGGCCTTAGACAAGGATGTGTGATGTCACTGTGGTTGTTTAATATACAGTGGACCCCCGCATAACGATTACCTCCGAATGTGACCAATTATGTAAGTGTATTTATGTAAGTGCGTTTGTACGTGTATGTTTGGGGGTCTGAAATGGACTAATCTACTTCACAATATTTCTTATGGGAACAAATTCGGTTAGTACTGGCACCTGAACATACTTCTGGAGTGAAAAAATATCGTTAACCGGGGGTCCACTGTATTTATAGATGGGGTTGTAAGAGAAGTAAATGCGAGGGTCTTGGAAAGAGGCGTGGAGTTAAAAGATAAAGAATCACACATAAAGTGGGAGTTGTCACAGTTGCTCTTTGCTGATGACACTGTGCTCTTGGGAGATTCTGAAGAGAAGTTGCAGAGATTGGTGGATGAATTTGGTAGGGTGTGCAAAAGAAGAAAATTAAAAGTGAATACAGGAAAGAGTAAGGTTATGAGGATAACAAAAAGATTAGGTGATGAAAGATTGGATATCAGATTGGAGGGAGAGAGTATGGAGGAGGTGAATGTATTCAGATATTTGGGAGTGGACGTGTCAGCGGATGGGTCTATGAAAGATAAGGTGAATCATAGAACTGATGAGGGGAAAAGGGTGAGTGGTGCACTTAGGAGTCTGTGGAGACAAAGAACTTTGTCCTTGGAGGCAAAGAGGGGAATGTATGAGAGTATAGTTTTACCAACGCTCTTATATGGGTGTGAAGCATGGGAGATGAATGTTGCAGCGAGGAGAAGGCTGGAGGCAGTGGAGATGTCATGTCTGAGAGCAATGTGTGGTGTGAATATAATGCAGAGAATTCGTAGTTTGGAAGTTAGGAGGAGGTGCGGGATTACCAAAACTGTTGTCCAGAGGGCTGAGGAAGGGTTGTTGAGGTGGTTCGGACATGTGGAGAGAATGGAGCGAAACAGAATAACTTCAAGAGTGTATCAGTCTGTAGTGGAAGGAAGGCGGGGTAGGGGTCGGACTAGGAAAGGTTGGAGGGAGGGGGTAAAGGAGGTTTTGCGTGTGAAGGGCTTGGACTTCCAGCAGGCATGCGTGAGCGTGTTTGATAGGAGTGAATGGAGACAAATGGTTTTTAATACTTGACGTGCTGTTGGAGTGTGAGCAAAGTAACATTTATGAAGGGGTTCAGGGAAACCGGCAGGCCGGACTTGAGTCCTGGAGATGGGAAGTACAGTGCCTGCACTCTGAAGGAGGGGTGTTAATGTTGCAGTTTAAAAACTGTAGTGTAAAGCACCCTTCTGGCAAGACAGTGATGGAGTGAATGATGGTGAAAGTTTTTCTTTTTCGGGCCACCCTGCCTTGGTGGGAATCGGCCAGTGTGATAATAAAAATAAAAAATATTCTCCCTCTCTTCTACACACCCTAACCTGAGCCTCACTATCCTCATAAAAGCTCTTTACAGCATTTAGTAACTTACCACCTATTCCATATACTTGCAACATCTGCCACATTGCTCCTCTATCCACTCTATCATATGCCTTTTCTAAATCCATAAATGCAATAAAAACTTCCCTACCTTTATCTAAATACTGTTCACATATATGCTTCAATGTAAACACTTGATCTATACATCCCCTACCCACTCTGAAGCCTCCCTGTTCATCCACAATAATCCTACATTCTGTCTTACCTCTTAATTCTTTCAATTATAACCCTACTGTATACTTTTCCTGGCATACTCAGTAAACTTATATATATATATATATATATATATGATGGATTTATGAAGGATGAGGTTAATCATATAATTGATGAGGGAAAAAAGGTAAGTGGTGCGTTGAGGTATATGTGGAGTCAAAAAACATTATCTATGGAGGCAAAGAAGGGAATGTATGAAAGTATAGTAGTACCAACACTCTGATATGGATGTGAAGCTTGGGTGGTAAATGCAGCAGCGAGGAGACGGTTGGAGGCAGTGGAGATGTCCTGTCTAAGGGCAATGTGTGGTGTAAATATTATGCAGAAAATTCGGAGTGTGGAAATTAGGAGAAGGTGTGGAGTTAATAAAAGCATTAGTCAGAGGGCAGAAGAGGGGTTGTTGAGGTGGTTTGGTCATTTAGAGAGAATGGATCAAAGTAGAATGACATGGAAAGCATATAAATCTATAGGGGAAGGAAAGAGGGGTAGGGGTCGTCCTCGAAAGGGTTGGAAAGAGGGGGTAAAGGAGGTTTTGTGGGCGAGGGGCTTGGACTTCCAGCAAGCGTGCATGAGCGTGTTAGATAGGAGTGAATGGAGACGAATGATACTTGGGACCTGACGATCTGTTGGAGTGTGAGCAGGGTAATATTTAGTGAAGGGATTCAGGGAAACCGGTTATTTTCATATAGTCGGACTTGAGTCCTGGAAATGGGAAGTACAATGCCTGCACTTTAAAGGAGGGGTTTGGGATATTGGCAGTTTGGAGGGATATGTTGTGTATCTTTATATGTGTATGCTTCTAGACTGTTGTATTCTGAGCACCTCTGCAAAAGCAGTGATAATGTGTGAGTGTGGTGAAAGTGTTGAATGATGAAAGTATTTTCTTTTTTGGGGATTTTTTCTTTTTTTGGGTCACCCTGCCTCGGTGGGAGACGGCCGACTTGTTGAAAAAAAAAAAAATTGTAAAATATAAATATAAATATAAATATAAATATATATATATATATATATATATATATATATATATATATATATATATATATATATATATACATGTATATATATATATATATATATATATATATATATATATATATATATATATATATATATATATATATATACACATATATATATATATATATATATATATATATATATATATATATATATATATATATATATATACAATAATATCACAGTAAAGAGGTGATATCAGAATATGAAAAACAACCACTCTGAAAGAAAAGAGAAATTCCAAGCGCTTTCGTGACTACTCACATTATCAAGGAACTATGAAAGTAAAGCATCCAAGGAAGCTATATAAGGGGTCTGGCCGGCACCTCACTATCAAATCCCACAACGGTTTAAACACCTGACGCGTGCCGACCCAACTTGGATAGGTCCTTGGCACAACTCACCCCACAAACTGAGGTGAGTTGTGCCAAGGACCTATCCAAGTTGGGTCGGCACGCGTCAGGTGTTTAAACCGTTGTGGGATTTGATAGTGAGGTGCCGGCCAGACCCCTTATATAGCTTCCTTGGATGCTTTACTTTCATAGTTCCTTGATAATGTGAGTAGTCACGAAAGCGCTTGGAATTTCTCTATTCTTTCAGAGTGGTTGTTTTGCATATATAGATATATATATATATACATATATATATATATATATATATAAATATATATATATATATATACAATATATATATATATATATATATATATATATATATATATATATATACATATATATATACATATATACATATATACATATATACATATATACATATATACATACATACATACATACATACATACATACATACATACATACATACATACATACATACATACTTAGAACACAACAGTAAAACAATATTCATTCAAATAAAACATCAAATATAACAAAAGTACAAATTAATAATGACCAACTTGTTTAAAGAATATACACTTTCTTAGTTAAAATAACTTAAAAATTATATTGATTATGACTAGTACAGTACCTGTATAGCTAGCTCCTGTACAGGTAAAATAACCAGAGCCTGTATTCTTGGTACTGTTCTACCAGTGAGTGCTTGGATTATTGGCAGAACATAAGCGAGAGTCTTTCCACTACCTGTAGGAGCTGATACGCATATATCACGTGGCCTATATCTGCAAGAAACAAAGACAGGTTAACACATTTGGTAAAGCATTAAATCTATCTGAATATCTTTTATGGACCTGTCTGCCTAATCTTTAATATTGATTTTACACTATACTAACTTCAACAAGTAACTCTACTCACCAAATTTTAGAGTATCATCAATTAACCAAATTTAACCATTCATAATTAACCCTTTGACTGTTTTGGTTGTATATACATGTATACGTCTCACGAGCCACTGTTTTTGACGTATATATACTCATAAATTCTAGCGGCTTCAAATCAAGCAGGAGAAAGCTGGTAGGCCCACATGTGAGAGAATGGGTCTGTGTGGTCAGTGTGCACCATATAAAAAAAAATCCTGCAGCACGCAGTGCACAATGAGAAAAAAAAACTTGGACCGTTTTTTAACTAAAATGCCGACTTTGTGGAGTATTTTTGTATAGTATTTATGGTTGTACACTATTCTCGTTTTCTTGGTCTCATTTGATAGAATGGAAAACATATTATAGAAATAGAGGTGATTTTGATTGGTTTTGCTATAAAAAGAACCTTGAAATGGAGTTCAAAGAAGGGGAAATGTTTAATTTTTGCCGATGTTCAAAAGTGAACAAATGATGTCATTTTCCAATAAGAGTCCAACTAGCCATTCTAATATGCAGTCATGAATGGGTCGACATTATTTATACAATTACAATATCGCAGTAGTCGGCATAACAGTAAATCTCCTATTTTTTGTTAGAAGAAAAATTCAAATTAGAAAGCAAGAGTAATATCAGAGGGGCCTGGAGACATGACTGATGAACAAATAAAATGTTATTTTAGAGCCAGGAACGTGTGCATTGTTCATTCTGGACCCTATTTTGAAATTGCCATATTTTTTAATTTTCGTGAAATTGGCCAAATTGCAAATTTCTGACCACGTTTTTGGGTAGTTGAAATCAGTAAATGGGCAGTTTCTTGTACTCAATCGATAGAAAAAATGGAGTTCTAAAGAAATAGCTATGAGTTTGGTTGACTGGAACAATGGAATTAGCCGAAAATAGGGCTCAAAGTGGGCGAAAGTGCCAATTCGTAAATATCACCGAGGTCGCTAACTTCGCAAGAGCGTAATCCCGTCAGTTTTCCATCAAATTTCATTCTTTGGTGTCATTACAATCGAGAAAAGATTCTCTATCATTTCATAAGAAAAAATAATTTTTTTTTTTTAAATTTTGCAACACCTCAGGATTTGGGGTTGCGACAGTCAAGGGGTTAAAATACAGTGGTACCTAGGGACACGAACTTATTTCATTCCAGAAGGCTGTTCGAGTGGTGATACCAAATGAATTTGTTCCCATAAGGAATAATATAAATTAGATTAATCCGTTTCAGACCCCCAAAAATACACTTACAAAATTACATACTTACATAAATACGTACACTTACATAATTGTTCGCATTTGGAGCTGTTTGTATCCCGAGGTACAACTGTATAGTATTAGCACTTTTTTTTTTATGATCCATACTGTAGTTATACATTCAAATTTATTATTTTGAATTTGCTCTTATTATAACAGGTACACAATTTAAAGCAATAAGATTCAGAAGAAAGCCATTAATTATATTATTATTATAATAAAAAAAGAAGCGCTAAGCCACAAGGACTATACAGCACTATTAATTATAAAAATGCATTTCGGCCAAACAAATAAGGCATATACATACTAATTCTGCCTAGACCTAGTAAATAATTTCAAGTCAGTGCAGCTTGGGTAATTTATTACACTCATGACCTTTGATACACTTTTATACCTGTGGCATGCAAAGAGTACGTAACCTTTATTCGGCGCATGTACACACCCTCATTGAAATGCTACCTCCGCCAACCAGCAAACCAGGTGCTAAGGGTTGATGATGGGGCCCCATCATTCAATCAGTGCCCAGGTTCTAGCCAATGAGAAGATGGCTTTGGCAATCACAGAGGTGTTGTGGGTACCACACACCTGTCTGCCCTTATCATTCCCATTCTAGAGCTGGTTGAAGCACGGTCTGCTTTCTATGGGCTTCTATTTTGCCTTGCTTACCGTGGAGTGCACTAATACCTATTGCTGTACATAGTGTATATAGTGTACATACTTCTGTTCTTACTTGGTGAAGGATAATATAAGTCAAAAGTTTTTCTGCTGTGATTATTTTGCTCCCTTTACACCCAGGATAACAGGCCTTTGGATTCCTGGGTTGTAATAATACCTTTGATGAGTTTCACGAGTCTTTTTACTCCTGGAGCCCAGCCATGGACCAGGCTCATAAGCACAATGAGCCAGGATGCAAATAAAGAATTGGTCAACAACAAATAAATTACATTGATTCAATGACCTACATTTGATGGAGTGATTGAATTGAGGTGGTAAAATCCAAGCATGAGAATTGACAGACAGCTAATGAATATATTATTTATGTGAAATTTAATAAGAGCTTTATAAAATACGTATTAGTAAAGATGTTGGCAAATAGGGAACTTTTGGCATTTTCATGCAGAAAGTTCCAACTTTTTGGGCCTTTTATCTGCATGGAATTTTTTTTGAACATGTTAAGTTGTACATGTGGAATGTCAAAGAGATACCTGTTGCTTCTTTGTGCCCATGTGTTCTGGTTAATGTTTGAAATGAGTGTCATGCAGACACTGCACTCGGTAAAAGTGTGAATATTTTGTACATTAACCCTTTGAGGGTCAGTCACGTACAAGTACGTCATTGCAGCCAGGGTCGGTCATGTACTTGTATGCCTAAATTCTAGCACCTTCAAATCTGGTGGAAGAAAGCTGGCAGGTCTACATATGAAAGAATGGGTCTGTGTGGTCAGTGTGCGCAGTATAAAAAAAAAAATCCTTAAGCACGCTGTGCATAATGAGAAAAAAAACTCCGACCATGTTTTTGGTTTAAAACAGCTACTTTCTAGTGTGTTTTTGTATAGTATTTATTGTTGTATTCTTGTTTCCATGGTCTCATTTGATAGAATGGAAGATATAGTACAGAAATAGAAATGATTTTGATTGGTTTCACGATGACAAGTAACCTTGAAATTGAGCTCAAAGTAGCGAAAATGATCGATTTTTGCTGATGTTCAAGAGTAAACAAATCAAGCTACACATCCAATACACGTCAAATGGCGAGTCTAATATTCTTTCACAAGCGTGCTGATATTATTTATACCATTTCTACACTAATGCAGTAGTCTGCATAACAGTACATCTTCTATTTTTTGTCAGAATAAAAATCCAAAGTGGAAAGCTAGAGAGATGTAAGAGGGGCCTGGGGACGTGACTAACGAACAGAGATAATGTTATTTTAGTGACAGGAATGTCTGTCTTGTTTATTCTGGATGCTATTTGGAAATTGGCATCTTTTGAAATTTGTGTGAAATTGGCAAAATTTCCAAATTCTGACCACTTTATTGGATAGTTGAAATCGGTAAGTGGGTGGTTTCTTGTACTCATTCGATAGAAAAATGGAGTTCTAGCGAAATAGTTAATATTTTTGTCACCTAGTACACTGGAATTGGCCGAAAATAGGGCTCAAAGTGGGCGAAACCGCCAATACATAAACATCATCGAGACCGCTAACTTCACGAGAGCATAATTCCGTAAGTTTTCCATCAAATTTCATACTTTTGGTGTCATTATGATAGGGAAAGATTCTCTATCATTTCATAAGAAAAAATCATTTTTTTTTCCGAAAAATTTTCGACTCTGAGAACAAGTTTAGGAGAGGGCCTCTCTACCCTGAAAGGGTTAAGCAAATTTAAACTTTTGAATAAGGTTGCTGGGTGCTCCATCAAGCCAGAATGAGTGATTATTCTGGGAGCTGATTTTTTCCCAAGTAATAACATTAGCTGTTGTTGCTCCCCATGCACAGATACCATAGGTGATGTATAGATTAGAGTAGTATAAAGCAGGGATATTTGGGGAACATAATAGTGTATTTTTGAGAGAATTCCCACTGTTTGGGAATTATTTTTAGAAATATTCTAGATCTGTGATTTGAATTTATGTTTATCTTTATGTTCAAATGAACACCTCTTGCTTTGTTTCCAAACATTATATATGTCTTATCAATTTGTTAGTGATAAGAGTAGACATTTTTAGCAAATCTGACATTTACTGTGTTGCTGAGTGCAGCCAGATCAAGATTTGAAATGACAAAAGGTGTGTCCTTAGCAAATAGAATTAGTTTAAGTCCCTGTAAACCATCTGGAAGGCCACTGATGTAGATTAGAAATAGCAGATAGCCCAGACACTACCTTGTGGAGCTCCTATGTTGATCAATCAGGTTGTTGAACAACACTCATCAGTGGTCACAGGTTAATGTCTGTCGCTCAAGTAACATTTCATGTATGAGAGAGATGTCCACTTATTCTATAATGTTCTAATTTGAGTAGCAGAATGTCATGGTCTACTGTATCAAAGGCACTCTTGAGGGTCATAAAGAGTTTACATTGGATATTCATTATTGTCAAAAGAGGAACAGATACAGCTGAGAATTTTTATTACTGCATCATTGGTATTTTGTCCCAGCCTGAAGTCAAACTAACATGGATTTAAGGATATTATATTTAGTTATTAAGTTATATATCTGTTTATATATTACTTTTTTTTTCAAAGATTTTAGACAGTAAAGGCAAGTTTGAAATTGGCCTGTAATTGCTGACTTCTGTTAGGTCACCACTTTTGTAGATAGGTACAATACATAAAAGCAAGACTATATTTCAATGATCAAACATAAAACAAAAACCACCAAGAACAATAGGGAAGAATATACATGTATATAAAACACCCATTCACATTTTAGTGTCACCATTTCTTTTCACAATCTTGTTTGTAAAAAAAAAAAGTTTGCTTAAAAGGATGAGGTGCTTTTTATTTATAGGAAAAGAAATGTTTGATGTATTTATTGTAAGTTATATTTACTCTTTTTTTTTTTTGACAAAAAAAAAAAATGAATACAGATGCAGTAGATAAGGGGCTGTAACAGTTCCATAAAGACCAGGTTAATATAAAATATTTTTCACTTTCAACTACTCCCTGAAATGTGAATGACCATGGTTAACAAAACAAAATTATCACACACCAACTCGACTTACCTCATGGACAGAGAACTAGCACTGGCGAGAATTTCAGGAATAACAGCATTTTGTACAGGGAAGAATTTTTCAATTTTCTGCTCTTCTAGAATTTTCTTAAGTGATTCATTTAGTCCTTGAACAGAAGTTATGGATGTACTATCAGCATGAAGATCTCTACTGATAACTGTAGGCTGGGCCAACCACTGTGGTAGTGTTCGATGCAACTGATTTGTAGTTACACAATCAGGAAATACAGAAGAAATATGTTGAAATAAAGAGACCATATGAAAAAATATTGCAAGAAATAACTAAATATATATATATATATATATATATATATATATATATATATATATATATATATATATATATATATATATATATATATATATATATATATATATATATATGTATATATATTTTTTATTTTATTATCACACTGGCCGATTCCCACCATGGCAGGTGAGTGGTGCGGTGAGGTATATGTGGAGTCAAAAAACGTTATCTATGGAGGCAAAGAAGGGAATGTATGAAAGTATAGTAGTACCAACACTCTTATATGGATGTGAAGCTTGGGTGGTAAATGCAGCAGCGAGGAGACGGTTGGAGGCAGTGGAGATGTCCTGTCTAAGGGCAATGTGTGGTGTAAATATTATGCAGAAAATTCGGAGTGTGGAAATTAGGAGAAGGTGTGGAGTTAATAAAAGCATTAGTCGGAGGGCAGAAGAGGGGTTGTTGAAGTGGTTTGGTCATTTAGAGAGAATGGATCGAAGTAGAATGACATGGAAAGCATATAAATCTATAGGGGAAGGAAGGCGGGGTAGGGGTCGTCCTCGAAAGGGTTGGAAAGAGGGGGTAAAGGAGATTTTGTGGGCGAGGGGCTTGGACTTCCAGCAAGCGTGCATGAGCGTGTTAGATAGGAGTGAATGGAGACGAATGATACTTGGGACCTGACGATCTGTAGGAGTGTGAGCAGGGTAATATTTAGTGAAGGGATTCAGGGAAACCGGTTATTTTCATATAGTCGGACTTGAGTCCTGGAAATGGGAAGTACAATGCCTGCACTTTAAAGGAGGGGTTTGGGATATTGGCAGTTTGGAGGGATATGTTGTGTATCTTTATACGTATATGCTTCTAAGCTGTTGTATTCTGAGCACCTCTGCAAAAGCAGTGATAATGTGTGAGTGTGGTAAAAGTGGTGAATGATGATGAAAGTATTTTCTTTTTGGGGATTTTCTTTCTTTTTTGGGTCACCCTGCCTCGGTGGGAGACGGCCGACTTGTTGAAAAAAAAAAAAAATTATATATATATATATATATATTTTATTTTATTATTTTTATTTTATTATCACACTGGCCGATTCCCACCAAGGCAGGGTGGCCCGAAAAAGAAAAACTTTCACCATCATTCACTTGAGTGAATGAGTGAGTGATATATATATATACATGTATATATATATATATATATATATATATATATATATATATATATATATATATATATATATATATATATATATATATATATATATATATATATATATATATTATTTTTATTTTATTATCACACTGGCCGATTCCCACCAAGGCAGGGTGGCCCGAAAAAGAAAAACTTTTCACCATCATTCACTCCATCACTGTCTTGCCAGAAGGGTGCTTTACACTACAGTTTTTAAACTGCAACATTAACACCCCTCCTTCAGAGTGCAGGCACTGTACTTCCCATCTCCAGGACTCAAGTCCGGCCTGCCGGTTTCCCTGAACCCCTTCATAAATGTTACTTTGCTCACACTCCAACAGCACGTCAAGTATTAAAAACCATTTGTCTCCATTCATTCCTATCAAACACGCTCATGCATACCTGCTGGAAGTCCAAGCCCCTCGCACACAAAACCTCCTTTACCCCCTCTCTCCAACCTTTCCTAGGCCGACCCCTACCCCGCCTTCCTTCCACTACAGACTGATACACTCTTGAAGTCATTCTGTTTCGCTCCATTCTCTCTACATGTCTGAACCACCTCATATATATATATATATATATATATATATATATATATATATATATATATATATACAGTGGACCCCCGCTTAACGATCACCTCCAAATGCGACCAATTATGTAAGTGTATTTATGTAAGTGCGTTTGTACGTGTATGTTTGGGGGTCTGAAATGGACTAATCTACTTCACAATATTCCTTATGGGAAAAAATTCGGTCAGTACTGGCACCTGAACATACTACTGGAATGAAAAAAGTTCGTTAACCGGGGGTCCACTGTATGTATGTATATATATATATATATATATATATATATATATATATATATATATATATATATATATATAAACAGTTAAGCACTACTAATGCAAAGGAAAGGAGGCCCAGTCTCCTATCCCAATAGATAGTACTGTATGTATACTGTACTAAATTTAACAAATTAAGTTTTATTAAATAATTTAAAGAAAAATTCTCATAAAACTAATTACTGTACAGCACATAAACCCTTAATATAATAGACTTATAAGTGAGAGCAAGTGGCTGGTAATGGAAACTGTGCAGGGCAAGTGTTATAAAGGAGTCTTGGGTATGTGATTAGTGAACAGAGGAAAGGTTGCTGTAGTGGCTGGAATGCCTTTAGTGTTTATTTTGGACTCTTTAAATTGGAATTTGTTGAATTTTGTGTAAAACTGGCCAAATTCCTAAACTGAGTAATTTATAGGATAGCTCTGGTAATTAAATGGGCAGTTTCTTGTGCTCAATCAGTGAAATGGATGGCATACTTGCAAAATGGCCAAGAATAGAGTCAGTTACAGCAATAGAATTGGCCTAAAATAGGCCTCAATATGGATAAAATTGCAGATGCATCAATTGAAACTAAACTGCCAACTTCACAACTGCATATTTTCCTCATATTTTGCAATTTTGTTGGCATTACTTTCAGAAAAAGATTTTCAACCACTTCAGAAGATAGTTATTACTATTTTTGAAAAATCACAAGTCAGCACGTTCTGGTGGCCTGGAGGCCTGGTAGCTAAAGCTCCTGCTTCACACACGGAGGGCCCGGATTCGATTCCCAGTGGGTGGAAACATTTTGACGCGTTTCCTTACACCTGTTGTCCTGTTCACCTAGCAGTAAGTAGGTACCTGGGTGTTAGTCGACTGGTGTGGGTCACATCCTGGGGGACAAGATTGAGGACCCCAATGGAAATAAGTTAGACAGTCCTTAATGACGCACTGACTTTCTTGGGTTATCCTGGGTGGCTAACCCTCAAGGGTTAAAAATCTGAACAAAATCTTATCTTATCTTAATTACAGGGATCACAACAGTGAAAAGTTTAAGTAGTAACGTCCACCAAAGCAGAAAAACAGACAATGGCATAAGCTGATCAAGTGGTAGTTCAGACACACTTTAAGCAGAGATTCTTTATTTCCCAATACATGTACATACACAGTAAGTGTCCTTGGGAAGTGTCCTTGGCCCAACCAAATGCATCACAACTACTCAAACCCACACTATTTGCAGATGACACTACATACGTCTTCTCTCACCCGAGCCCAGTCATGCTAGCCAATATTGTTAATACTGAATTACAGAAAATATCTACCTGGATGAGGACTAACAAACTTACTCTCAACATTGACAAAACCTACTTCATTCAGTTTGGTAACAGAGCTACAGATGCCCCTCTTAACATAATGATAAACGGATCACCTATCACAAAGCTCACAAAGGGAAAATTCTTAGGAATCCACCTTGATAATAGACTCAAATTTCAAACACACATTCAACAAATTTCCCCCCAAAACTTCCAAGACCGTAGGCATACTATCGAAGATACGGTACGTACTATGTTCCACAGTCAGCCCTCCTGGCCCTATATCACTCATTTACCCCTATCTCACCTATGGAATTTGTGCATGGGGCTCAACAACAATAAACCATCTCAGACCATTAATTACCCAACAAACGGCTGCAGTCAGAATAATAACAAATTCCCACTACATGCAGCACACTCCACCAATATTCAAAACTCTAAACCTACTCACCATGCAAAAACATCCATACCTATTATTGTACCTACTACATACATAGAACACTTAACTCGGATATAAACCCTCCCCTCAAACGTCTCCTTCCCAACCTCAACAGAACACATGAGCATAACACAAGGCACAGATCACTCTTTGATATTCCACGTGTCCATCTCACACTATGCAAAAACTCAATGCACATAAAAGGCCCAAAAATCTGGAATTCATTACCTGTGAATATAAAAGAAACACTGTCTGTTTATAAATTCAAGTCTCTACTTAAAAATCACTTACTCACCCACAACCAAATAAATACTGAATCTGTGTTTAATCTGTGACCCAATCAAACTTTGTTATTTTTAATTACATTATCTAACAGAATACTCCATTCTACTGAATGTACAGCAACACAGTAAATGACCATATGACCTGTCTTTGAAATACTCATTTGTGCTTAATTGTTAACTGTTTACAACAATGTTTACCACTGAATATATCATTGCTTAGTTAATCTTAAGTTAATTTTAAGCCTGCCCATAATGCTCTGCATACAAGGGGCTTTGGCATGTTACACTTAACCCTTTGACTGTCGCAACCCCCAATCCTGAGGTGTCTCTGGGTGTTGCAAAATTTCAAAAAAAAAAAAATTATTTTTTCTTATGAAATGATAGAGAATCTTTTCCCGATTGTAAAGACACCAAAAAACGAAATTTGATGGAAAATTGACGGAATTACGCTCTCGCGAAGTTAGCGACCTCGGCGATATTTACAAATCGGCAATTTCGCCCACTCTGAGCCCTATTTTCGGCTAGTTCCATTATTCCAGTCAACCAAACTCATAGCTATTTCTTCAGAACTCCATTTTTTCCATCGATTGAGTACAAGAAACTGCCCATTTACCGATTTCAACTACCCAATAACATGGTCAGAAATTTTCAATTTGGCCAATTTTACGAAGATTAAAAAATATGACAATTTCAAAATAAGGACCAGAATGAACAATGCAGACATTCCTGGCTCTAAAATAACATTTTCTTTGTTCATCAGTCATGTCTCCAGGCCCCTCTGATATTACTCGTTTTTTATTTAGAAATTTTATTCAAACAAAAAATAGAAGATTTACTGTTATGAAGACTACTGCAATACTGTAATAATTGTAAAAATTACATCAATCCATTCATGACTGCATATTAGAATGGCTATTTGGACATTTATTGGACAATGACATCATTTGTTTACTTTTGAACATCGGCAAAAATCAAACATTTCCTGTACTTTGTGCTCCATTTCCAGGTTCTTTTTATAGTAAAATTAATCAAAATCACCTCTATTTCTATAATATAGTTTCCATTTTATCAAATGAGACCAAGAAAACGAGAATACAACCACAAATACTAAACGAAAATAGACCACAAAGTCGGCATTTTAATTTAAAAAAAAAAAACGGTCAGAGTTTTTTTTTTCTCATTATGCACTGTGTGCTCCAGGATTTTTTTTATATGGTGCACACTGACCACACAGACCCATTCTCTCACATGTGGGCTTACCAGCTTTCTCCTGCCTGATTTGAAGCCGCTAGAATTTATGAGTACAGTGGACCCCCCGGTTAACGATTTTAATCCGTGCAAGAGGGATAATTGTTATGCGAAATAATCGTTATGCGAATGAATTTTCCCCATAAGAAATAATGGAAATAAAATTAATCCGTGCAAGACGCCCAAAAGTATGAAAAAAAATTTTTTTTACCACATGAAATGTTAATTTTAATACACACAAACTGAAAAAGGCATGCACAATTACATGACACTTACTTTTATTGAAGATCTGGTGATGATTGATGGGATGGGAGGAGGGGAGAGCATTATCTTCTTACTGTTTAGAAGGGGAATCCCCTTCCATTAGGACTTGAGGTAGTAAGTCCTTTTCTGGGGTTACTTCCCTTCTTTTTTTAATGCCACTAGGGCCAGCTTCAGAGTCACTGGACTTCTTTCGCACAAGATATCTGTCCATAGTGGCCTGTACCTCTCGTTCCTTTATGACTTGCCTAAAGTGTTTCACAACATTGTCAGTGTAATAATCACCAGCACGGCTTGCAATAGCTGTGTGAGGGTGATTTTCATCCATGAAGGTTTGCACTTCAAGCCACTTAGCACAGATTTCCTTTATCTTTGTAGTAGGCAACTTCTTCAATTTCTCTCTCCCCTCCTCTGAACCAGTTTCCCCAGGTCTGGCCTCTTGCTCTTGAAGTTGATCTATCAGCTCATCAGTGGTTAGTTCTTCATTGTCCTCCTCCACCAACTCTTCCACATCCTCCCCACTAACCTCCAACCCCAAGGACTTTCCCAATGCCACAATGGATTCCTCAACTGGCACAGGATTCTCAGGGTTAGCCTCAAACCCTTCAAAATCCCTTTTGTCTACACATTCTGGCCACAGTTTCTTCCAAGCAGAGTTCAAGGTCCTCTTAGTCACTTCCTCCCAAGCCTTACCTATAAGGTTTACACAATTGAGGATATTAAAGTGATCTCTCCAAAACTCTCTTAGAGTCAGTTGAGTTTCTGAGGTCATTACAAAGCACCTTTCAAACAGAGCTTTTGTGTACAGTTTCTTGAAGTTGGAAATAACCTGCTGGTCCATGGACTGCAGGAGAGGCGTGGTATTAGGAGGCAAAAACTTCACCTTAATGAAGCTCATGTCCCCATAAAGTCGCTCTGCCACGTCTGTAGGATGACCAGGGGCATTGTCTAACACCAGGAGGCACTTAAGTTCTAATTTCTTTTCAGTTAGGTAATTTTTCACATTGGGGGCAAATGCATGGTGTAACCAGTTATAGAAAAATTCCCTAGTGACCCATGCCTTACTGTTTGCCCTCCACAGCACACACAAATTATCCTTGAGGACATTCTTTTGCCTGAACGCTCTGGGAGTTTCAGAGTGATACACTAATAAAGGCTTCACTTTGCAATCACCAGTAGCATTGGCACACATCAACAAAGTAAGCCTGTCTTTCATAGGCTTATGTCCTGGGAGTGCCTTTTCCTCCTGAGTAATGTAGGTCCTGCTTGGCATTTTCTTCCAGAACAGGCCTGTTTCATCACAATTAAACACTTGTTCAGGTTTCAGTCCTTCAGTTTCTATGTACTCCTTGAATTCCTGCACATATTTTTCAGCCGCTTTGTGGTCCGAACTGGCAGCCTCACCATGCCTTATCACACTATGGATGCCACTACGCTTCTTAAATCTCTCAAACCAACCTTTGCTGGCCTTAAATTCACTCACATCATCACTAGTTGCAGGCATTTTTTTAATTAAATCCTCATGCAACTTCCTAGCCTTTTCACATATGATCGCTTGAGAGATGCTATCTCCTGCTAGCTGTTTTTCATTTATCCACACCAATAAGAGTCTCTCAACATCTTCCATCACTTGCGATCTTTGTTTCGAAAACACAGTTGAACCTTTGGCAAGAACAGCTTCCTTGATTGTCTTTCTGGTGCCCACAATAGTAGCGATGGTTGATTGGGGTTTCTTGTACAGCTTGACTAGGTCGGCTATACGCACTCCACTTTCATACTTATCAATTATCTCTTTCTTCATTTCTATAGTAATTCTTACCCTTTGAGGTGTAGGGTTGGCACTAGAAGCTTTCTTGGGGCCCATGGTCACTTATTTTCCAGAAACAGCACCGAAAATACTGTAATAATACGAAATATTCCGAGTGTATGCTTGGATGTTACCGCGGAGGCTGGCTGGTAAACAATGGGACGGGCGGCACATGTGAGGCTGGCTGAGGGCACATTGGACGCGTCTCGGACGAAAATCGGTGAGCGGGTTTTTAATCGGTATGCGCGGCAAAAATTTTGCGATAAAAGTAATCGGTATGCGGAAAAATCGCTATGTGATGCCATCGTTATGCGGGGGTCCACTGTATATATATGTCAAACACGGTACCTCGTAAACGTATATATACGGCCGTGACAGTCAAAGGGTTAACCACTGTATTTCCTTGTACTTCAATGTATCATGTTCAAATTAATAAATAAATAAATAGGGGGAGTGGGTGGCCATTAATGGAAACTGTGGTGGATAGAGATGAGAATGCTTTGCTGTGATCATAACAATAATAGACAATTCATAAATAACAAACTTTGTCCATCGTTTCTTAATCAATTGACCCAGTGGACCTTATCCTGTACAGGAGGGCCCCACTTATACAGCAGGTTAGGTTCTGGGCTACTGCTGTAAAATAATAATTACTGTAAAGTGAATCATAGCTTTTTTTCACTTTCAAATGCATATAAAAGCCTAATAACATGTTTACACTATCATATTTTAACACTTTGAGGGTCCGTCCCGTAGATCTACGGCTTTACGTTCAGGGTCCAAACCGTAGATCTACGTCATGAGCTGAGCTCACTCTGATAAACTGTGAGTGGTACATTTGGGCCTAGATATGAGAGAATACATCTATGTGGTATGTGTGCACCACATAAAACAGATCCTGCAGCACGCTGTGTATAATGAGAGAAAAAAACTGAAATCATGATTTTTCGATTAAAACAGCGACTTTGCAGTGTTTTTTCGTATGTTTTTTATAGTTCTATTTGTGATTTCTTGGTCTCATTTGATAGAATGGAAGACATATTACAGAAATAGAGATGATTTTGATTGGTTTTCGCACTGGAAATGGCTTGAAACTAAGCTCAAAGTAGCAGAAATGTTAAATTTTTGCCGATATTCAAGAGTAAACAAACGACCTCACACGTCTAATACACGCCAGCTGGTGGGTCTAATATGCATTCATAAATATGGTGATGATATTTATACAATTATTACAGTATTGCATAACAGTAAATCTTCTATTTTTTGGTGTGAATAAAAATTCAATATGTGAATAAAAAATCAAAACAGAATTTATTTGTAAAGCCTCAAAACGTAACTAATGAACAGAGAAAATGTTAGTTTAGTTCCAGGAATACCTACGTTGTTTATTCTGGACCCTATTTTGAAATTGGAATATTTTGAACTTTGTGTTAAATTGGCCAAATTAACAATTTCCGATCACTTTAATTTGTAGTTGAAACAGTTGACTTGGCGATTTCTTGTGCTCAATCGATAGAATAGAAGTAATACTAGTGACATAGCTAAGAATTTGGTTGACTGGAATAATGTAATTGGCCTAAATTGGGAGTCAAAGTCGGCAAAATCGCCAATTCGTAAATATCGCTGACACATCAAAATCTGCGAGAGCATAATTTCGTCAATTTTCCATCAAATTTCGAACTTTTTATTTTATTACCTTCACAAAAAGATTCTCTACCATTTCATAAGAAAAAATAAATTTTTTTTTTTTTTTTTAAATTCTTGGACACTGGGGCACCACTTCAGATTTGGGCCTTGGACCCTGAAGGGGTTAAGTAATAGAGCTAGGCCTAAAAATTGCATACACAGTATACACACATTACTTACCTTAAAATAATAAAATATTTTCATTCTTAGTTTATAGTGAGTGATGAATATATTTATTGTAGGAAGTCTGACCAAAAATGGGTATAACCGAAAACTGCTGTATTAGTGAAACACTGTAAAGCACAGCACTGTAAAGTGGGTACCGCCTGTATTTCCAAAGTCCGTTCAATTGAAGGCTTACTATTTCAATTGCTTTTTAATGTCTACTACAATCTCATAACCAATATTGTAGGAATAAGAACTACTTTGTTAAAAGAAACACTAGAAAAGAAAGATAAATACTGTACGTGTATACTGAATGTAAATACGTACTGTACAAATATCTAAAATATACCTGCCATCTAATAAGTGTCTGAGGCACAATGGAAACACACTTCAATAACATAATCTAAATAAACTGCATTAAAGCTATAAGCCATTTTCAAGCTTGTTAACCTGTATACATCTGACTCAAATGGATAATCAGCTCATATAAAATAAAGTTAATGTGTAGCTACATTATTATGTTTAAAACATCTACAAACTACAACATCACTTAAAAAAAAACATTACTTACTTCTTTTTTTGTAGTAGTTTCAGCCTTTTTCAAAAGGGTGAAACCCCTTATTTTTCTGCATTTCATACCTATCCCTTGCTTTTCTGCTTTCACTTGCTTTTTCTTCATTTTTTTCTCTTTCATTTTTCTAGCTGGAGATTTTTCACTGAAATTTGATACATCTAATTCACTTTTTAAAATTTTTGAGTCTGTTGATTTTTCCACTTGCAGTGCTTCATTCTCCCTTCGATTTTCTGAATGTACAGCCTCTCTACTCTCATCACTATTCACACCCAATTTACTAACTTCACCTTCAATGTGACTCTCAATATCTTCTGGCTCTTGTTTAGTCTTCTTTCTTTTTTTCTTATTCACAAGGTCACACATATCTTCAATCTCAAGTTTTTTTGTGCTGCTGTCTTTGTCTGAAGTGAATTCCTCAACACTTTCATTAATTCTTCTCTTTTTCTTTTTTTTGGGTGATTCACTTTCATTTTCCAACATTTTTTGAGCTTCCTGTACACTAATGCCTCTGTCTACCTGATCTTCCTCATTCACAAGTTCACACGTGTCTTCAATCTCGAGTTTATTTGTATTGCTATCTTTGCCTAAAGTGAATTCCTCTGCACTTTCATTGTTCTTTCTCTTTTTCTTTTTTTTGGGTGATTTGCTAATACTTTCATTTTCCAACATTTTTTGTGCTTCCTGTACACTAATGCTCCTGTCTACCTGATCTTCCTCATTTATGACATCACATATTTCATTTTTCTTTTTTATATCTTCTTGAGTGTGTTCGCTGCTCAAACAATTTACTTTCTCAATCTGGCCATTTTCACCCACCTCATTGACTCTCTTTTTCCTTTTTTTCTTTCTCACCAAATCCTCATCCACTCCCTGCTCAGTATCATTAATTGTGTCATGGTAATTTGTGTGTTCTATTTCCTTACTATCATCATCTTTCACTTTTCTGGACTTTTTTTTCTTCTTTGGGCTCTCACTCACCATGTTGTTAGTAGGGTTTTCATCATTAACAAACGTACTTATATCATTTTCAAATATTTTATCCTCTTCACCTATATTTTTATTTTCTTTACTTCTTTTATGTTTTTTCCTTTTGCTGTGTTCCTCACTAGATATTTCTTCACAGGCAGAAACCACCTCATTCTTACTTGTAATGTCTGGCTTGACACTAGATTCAGCTTGATCTTCTTCCTCTCTAAAGCTCTTAGTGGAAACATGCTCTTTAATTGACTTATATGAAGTCACCTTATCTTTCTCCAGTGATTCATTATTTGTCCC
This sequence comes from Cherax quadricarinatus, assembly GCF_038502225.1. Taxonomy (NCBI): domain Eukaryota; kingdom Metazoa; phylum Arthropoda; class Malacostraca; order Decapoda; family Parastacidae; genus Cherax; species Cherax quadricarinatus. Next base: position 7,339,594 of record NC_091379.1, read on the forward strand.
CTCTCTTTGTGCCTCACTCTGGAGCTTATTAGCTAAAGGTGATTTTCCAGCTTTTATTGCCCTTGCTCGTGCATTGAGACGAGCTAATATGATAGAAGCTTGACTAGTACTGTCTGGTGAGCCAAGTACTCCTCTGTTTCCTACACTCCCTGGGCCCCAGTAACGGCCTGGTGTGCTGCCACTGTCCCATGCCATCTGAATATTTACAGATGATTCAAAACTGAAAATGTAATAAAATGTTTACTTACAAAATTTCACACAAATCAGAAGCTTCAGGATTTCATCAAATATATTATGATGCAAATGCCAACAGTCTTTTTAACAAAACCTGAGATAAATGTGAATACTCAAATACTTAATAGGATACACAGAGAATCTGTTTGAAAGAAGAAAGTAGAAACAAGAACTTCAGATGGGAGTTAAACATACAAATGAGTCCAGAATGTTAAAAACTACTGTACTTCTGCAGTCTGAGGGTGGTTAGTAAGTGAAACTATCTAGAAGAGGAAGTGGTGGAAGCAGAGTCTATGCACAGTTTTAAGAATAGATAAGATAGGGCCCAGGAATAATGTGACCATTCACAAGTGGTTGAGAAGTGTGCAAGGCAAGTACAGATGATGAGCAAGACACATGTGCAACAGCTGGGTAGCTTTATTGTTGATGTGTCTGTGTCCGAGAGGTATGCTGATAATGGTATAAAATACTGACTAGTTGATGAGTAAGACAGTTGAGTATCAACAATAAAGATACCCAACTGTTGCACATGTGTCTTATCAACTTGTCAGTATTTTATATAATTTTCAAGATGTAAATGCAGTGTGCAATAAGATCACAGTAAACAGGTGATATCACAATATGCAAAACAACCACTGTGAAAGAACAGTGAAATTCCAAGCGCTTTCGTGACTTCTCACATTATCAAGGAACTATAAAAAACCAATACATCAAATGAAAGCATATAAAGGGTCAAGACTACACCTCACCATCACATCCCACAACAAAGCAACACCCGACGTGTGACGACACCCGACTCTGTGAAGCCCACCTAATACTCTTCCCAAGGATTGAGATTTATTACTTGTTTAATGCATCATTGAATTCTTCCCAAATTTTATTAATTATAATGCAGTATATATACAAGGTACAGTACATATAAATAGTAGAGTACTGCTTCCTTATACAAGGATGATGATCACAACTGAAGTGGTAGGTCAAGTGTGCTTGTGGGATAAAGTCGATTACTTTGCAGAGCCATCCTACAAAGCAGCACAACAACAGATTTAAATTTTCTCCAATTATTAATCATTAGAAAAGAAAATTAACTGATTTATTACAACAGAACTTATACAGGTATCATCCGACTTACTACCGAGTTCGGTTCTGACAAACCGGTCGTAAGTCGAACCTTACTACAGGTCCTCCATTACAAATCCGGCATCATTGGGACCTGTAGTGTGCCGGATTACTGAGTTTGCCGAATTACAGAGTGGTTAGGTTAGAATACACTTAATAAAATTAACCAACTTGACTTACACAGTTCATTGAACATTGGCAAAAATCAAACATTTCTGCTACTTTGAGCTCAATTTCAAGGTACTTTTCATTATGAAAGCAATCAAAATCATGTCTATTTCTGTAATATATTTTCCATTCTATCAAATGAGTCCAAAAAATGAGAATACAACCATAAAAACCATACGAAAATATACGTACTGCAAAGAGGCGGCTAATGGCCGAGAAGTGAACTCCCTTATTTATTGTCCGTCTTTTTTATTTTTGTTGTACGTTAAGAAGCATCTTTCCATAATACATTGCCCAAGTTTCAATGAGATAGCCCAACAAACAACCGAGAAAAAAAAATATTTACCAAAAATCATATATGGCAAGCCCAAGCCAAGTACTGGAAATAAGTCACCTTGTCTGACTTTTCTGGGTTATCCCAGGTTCTCTATACAGTGGACCCCCGGTTAACGATTTTAATCCGTGCAAGAGGGGTAATTGTTATATGCAGCAATGACTGATGAGACACTGTGTCCTGGGAGTGCCTTTTCCTCCTGAGTACTGTAGGTCCTGTTTGGCATTTTCTTCCAGAACAGGCCTTATCACACTGTGTATGCCACTACGATTCTTAAATCTCTCAAACCAACCTTTGCTGGCTTTAAATTCACCAATATGAGCACTAGTTCCAGGCATTTTTCCCTGTTCACCTGGGTGTTAGTCGACTTGTGTGGGTTGCATCCTGGGAGATAAGATTAAGGACCCCAATGGAAATAAGTTAGACAGTCTTCGATGACACTGACTTTTTTGGGTTATCCTGGGTGGCAAATCCTCTGGGGTTAATTGTTTCTTGGTATTCTCAATAAGCCACACCAACAACGGTGCTACAGCAGCAGCAGCAGCTGACAGTGCAGCAGCAGCAGCAGCTGACAGTGCAGCAGCAGCAGCAGCTGTACCACCAATAGTAGCGATGGTTGATTGGGGTTTATTATACAACCTGGCCAGCTCGGAGACATGCACTCCACTTTCATACTTATCAATGATCTTTTTCTTCATCTCTATTGTAATTCTCACCCTTATTGCTGTAGGGTTGGCACTAGAAGCTTTCTTGGGGCCCATGGTCACTTATTTTCCAGAAAAAGCACCGAAAACACTGTAATAATACGAAATATTCCGATTGTATGCTTGGATGTTACCACGGAGGCTGGCTGGTAAACAATGCCACCGGCGGAACATGTGAGCGCGTCTCGGAAGAAAATCGGTAAGCGGGTTTTTACATACATGTACACTGCTATGTAAGATTATCTATGTAACTGTATTTGTGTATACCTGAATAAACTTATTTACTTCTAGTCTGTCAACTGAGTACAAGAAACCGCCCATTCACTTAGTTCAACTACCCAATAAAGTGGTCAGAAATTGGCAATTTGGCCGATTTCGCACAAATTTCAACAGATGCCAATTTCAAAATAGGGTCCAGAATAAACAATGCAGACATTCCTGGCACTAAAATAACATTTTCTCTGTTCATTATTCATGGCTACAGGCCCCTTTTATATTACTCTTGCTTACCATTTGGAATTTTTATTCACAAAAAAGAAATAGAAGATTTACTGTTTTGCAGACTACTGCATTATTGTAATAATTGTATAAATAATGTCAATCCATTCTTGACTCCGTACTGGAATTTAGACTGGCAGGTGGACAGGTATTAGACGGTGACGTCATTTGTTTACTCTTGAGCTTCGCTAAAGAATAGAACATTTTTGCTACTGTGAGCGCAATTTCAAGGTACAGGTCTCCCTAAACATTCGCGAGGGTTAGGGGATCAAGAGCCTCGCGAATGTTGAAAAACCGTGAATGTTTGGTGCTCCAATATATTGTAAGGAAATATATTACAATACTGCTTCCTTAACTTGTTGAACCATGAATAATCATAAAATACATGAAAACGTCGTAAATTGTACTAAATATATACATGTTATGCTTTAATAACGTATGTTATTTAATAACACGTATGTTAATAACATGCCTCCACCAATGCCTCCACCACTGAGAGTCCCTACTACCCTCCCTCCGACCCCCACAACTGGCAGCCAGCCCTCCCACCACTCAGTGTGGTGAGTGTTTTGTTTCTTCATTATTTGCTATTAAACTACAAAATAAATAATGTAAACCCATTCATGACTGCATATTGGAATGGCTATTCGGACAGGTATTAGACGGTGACATGATGTGTTTACTCTTGAACACAGCAAAGAATCGAACATTTCTGCTATTGCTAATAATAACAATAGTAATAATAATAATAATAATAAATACGATATAATTGAAGAAGGAAATTGTACAAAAATACGAGGGAGTGGTTGACACATCGTCAGTGTGACTTTGTTTATGCTGGAGTGAACATTAGTCTCCCTGCTCTTCCAAACATTTCACAATAATTCAGCGGTTGAGGCAGTGGTATTTAATAACATATATGTTATAAATAATAATAGTACATGTTATTATTAATAACATGTATTATTATTAACATGTATGTATTTAATAACATATATGTTATAAATAATAATAGTACATATTATTAATAACATGTATTATTATTAACATGTATGTTATTAAATACCATTGCCTCAATCACTGCCTCTACCGCTCCAGTCACACTCAGTCTACAAGCACCAAACACAATGAATTATTGTGAAATGTTTGGAAGAGCAGGGAGACTAATGTTCACTCCAGCATAAACAAAGTCACACTGACGATGTGTCAACCACTCCCTCGTATTTTTGTACAATTTCCTTCTTCAATTATATCATATTTATTATTATTATTATTATTATTATTATTATTATTATTACTATTGTTATTATTAGCTGTAGCAGAAATGTTTAATTCTTTGCAGTGTTCAAGAGTAAACACATGATGTCACCGTCTAATACCTGTCTGAATAGCCATTCCAATATGCAGTCATGAATGGGTTTACATTATTTATACTGTAGTTTAATAGCAAATAATGAACAAACAAAACACTCACCACACTGAGTGGTGGGAGGGCTGGCTGCCAGTTGCGGGGGTCGGAGGGAGGGTAGTAGGGACTCGCAGGTGGCGGGAAACTTAAATATGATTTGGCGGCTGGGAATTTGGTGGCTGGGAATTTGGCGGTTGGGAATTCGTGAATGTGTGAAGCCCGTGAAAGTTGAAAACGTGAATGTTGAGGGAGACCTGTACTTTTAGTCATAAAAGCAATCAAAATCATATCTATTTCTGTAATATATCTTTCATTCTATCAGATGAGACCAAAAAAATGAGAATATAACCATAACAACCATACAAAAATATACCGCTAAGCGGCCGCTAATGGCTGAGAAGTGAACTCCGCTATTTATGGTCTGATTTCTTTCATTTTTGGTGTACGTGAAGAAGTATCTTTCCATCATACATTGCCCAAGTTTGAATAAGATAACCCAACAAACTGAGAAAATAATAATAATATAATAATAATAATAATAATAATAATAATAATAATAATAATAATAATAATAATAATAATAATAATAATATCTTTATTTACTACACGTACATGTACAAGGTACAGTGGAACCTCAAATATCGAACTTAATCCGTTCCAGGAGTTAGTTCTAAATTCGAAAAGTCTGAAAAGCGAAGCAATATTTCCCATAAGAAATAATGGAAATACAATTAATCCGTTCCAGAAACCCAAAAATATTCACAAAAAAAAAAATACATTTTATAGAGATTAATTATAGTTTTACATACACACAACAAATATAGTGTTCAATTATGTATTAATAAATTTAAATAAATATATAAAATAACATTTTACTTACCTTTATTGAAGATTGGAAATGGCATCTGGAAGATAGGGAGGAGGAGAGAGGGAGTTAGAGTTAGTGTTTGGAAGGAGAATCCCCCTCCATGAGGACTTTAGGTATCAAAACCCTTTCTGCAGTTACTTCTTTTCTCTGTCTTTTAATGCCACTAGGACCAGCTTGAGTCACTGGACCCCTGTCTCACATAATAACTGTCCACAGTCCTCTGTTTCTGGTGCCTCTTTAAGATTTCCCTAAAATGGGACATGGTTCTTTCACTGAACTTGTTGCAAAGATGGCTTGTTTCAGCTTGCTCAGGGTGGTACTTCTCCACAAACATTTGGACATCATTCCACTTCTGTATTATTTCCTTCTTCACATCTATGGTGTTTTTCACTTTCTTTACCACAGGGGTACCACTAGCAAGTTTCATTGCTCCCATTGTAGCTTATTTCAGAGTCCCACAGGCACTAAACACAATGAAATAATCGTAAAATGTTTGAATGAGAGTGCAGGTTAGTGTTCACTCAAGCATCAACAAAACCAGACTGGGTCATGGTGCCTGCATGGGGATGCCCACAGAGTAGGTTGCCGGACAGGTCCAATACCCGGCGGTTCGAAAATAGGAGCGAGTTCAATAATAGGGACAAAGTTGGTTCAAAAAAAGGGTTCTATTTTCAAAGAGTTCGATAAGCGATACGTTCAATTTGAGGTTCCACTGTATACAGGCCTAGCTGACATCGGTGACATACTACTGTATAGAAAGGCACTTGTTATGCTGAGTATTTCAAGAAAATTAGGTCAGTGTCCCAGGATAACACCCACACTAGTCGACTAACACCCAGGCACCCATTTACTGATGGGTAAACATAGACAACAGGTGTAAAGAAACACGCCTAATGTTTCTACCCTGGCTGGGAATCGAATATTTACCAAAAATCATATATGGTTAACCCAAGCCAGGTACTAAAAATAAGCCACGGTGACTCTTTTGGGGTTATCCTAGGTTCTCTACACATATGCTGCTATGTGTGATAATCTATCGAGAGAAAATAACTTTTTTGTTTCATGTTTATGGTGGAGTACGAGTGTATATCATAGTTAGCCCTGTGCTATACTCTGTTTTCTCTAATATAAGCCCCCAAGACAAGGATAGGAGAATGGTATTTGTTTACCATATCCTTTTCATAACTCTGTCGAACTGCTCGGTGTTATGCCAAATATTATTCATTCTGGAGTATTTAACATGTTTTATGTTATTTATATTGTTTCTTATGTCATATCAGATCAATTGTGATAGGCAAATAAGCTGTAGTGTTGATATTAGCGTAATAATAAAGTATATTCTCCTGCTTCATGAGACTGAGCTCATCGCAACCGACAGTGGCTTCAAAGCCACCTTATCTTTAATGGATAATGTACTGTGTAGGTGCTTTACATAATGAGAAGCATTTCTTTTATTCATTGGAACCATGGCTAGGGCTAAAAGTAAGCAGGTTAAAACAATAAATGGAGAAAAACAAATTGGAATGACTTATGCAGCAAGTAGTGCCACCAAACAGTACCAGCAGGTTGGTGTGGCGACCCTGGAAATTTGAAATTATGCTAGCCAAAATTAGTGCTGAATAACTGAAGGAACTGAATAACTGATTGCCGGATTTGTGATGGCGGACCTGTACTGAATATCAACATCACATTTTTGTAATGATTTTATTTTATTGTTTTATTTTGGTATTTAATTTTTTACTTTACTTTTTATGCTGTTAGTACGTATTTTATACTGTAAGGTTTAGGATAAATACTGTGTACAACACAAACAGTTGTTTATTTCCCAGAAATTTGGCATAGAAAACACGGTCGTAAGTCGAATGGTCGTATGTCGAGCAGGTCATAAGTCGGATGGTAAGTGTACGTATTATAAAATCCCGTATACAAAAAAGAAAGTAAATCTAGATATGACTTGATCACATTAGGGTGACAGAGTGATATCTGTGATCTTATCATAGCATAAACATTTTTAACAAATAATCCTAGAACATATGATCTGTTCCTTCTTATCTCTCTCGCCAGTGCTGGGCACTCCCTCCTGTATCATATACTGCACATAATGCTCACACAACTAAATAGAATACCTACAACTTCCCGCACTAACATGCACTTAATAAAGATCACCTGATAATTGCTAGTGACTTCAACACAGACCTATGATAAATAAATAAATAACCCGCAAGTATCAAGTTTCCTGGACAGCATTCATGCCTCAACCCACTAGAATCACTGGAAACATCTGCTTCTCTTCTTGATCATATATGAGCAATTATAACAGCACCCCAAAGTACAGGAATAATCACAGACAGGACAATGGACTACTACCCTACTTTTCTAATAACTACTGTATTTTACGGTTTATTAGATACATTTTTTCCATGAAATGTCTCCAAAGACCACCTTGAATCCTATAAACTGAAGGTCAGTGACAGGAGCAATGGGGTGTGGGGTGGCCTGTAGCTCTCCCAGTTACGCCCGATGCCGAGCCACAAACTCAAACAAGTCCAGTGTTTCAAAATTACAGTAAATTAATAACATTCTGAGACAAGGTATTTATGAAATATGGATACTGTACTGGGATATTGATAGAAAACGAAATTCCTCCTTAAGTAACACCTTCCTTTCTTATTTCTTACACTACTAAAGTCACAAAGCAGTGTCATTTATGGTAGGCACTTTAAAATAATGCTACCATATACTATGGTATCGTCAGCACATGCTGGGTGTTTTCAGCCACCAGTGACTGTTTCACCAGTTCAAATTGAGAGATCATCAGGGTAAGGTAGTCCTGTACCATGTGTTTATAACTGGCAGTGAAATATTTTGATAATCTAGAATCAATGAGCAATGAATGGTAATAAGATTATCTTCACCATACTGAGGTGCCATAAACTTTTACGTTTTCAGATACAGTACCCATTTTTTGTATGATGGCTGTGAAGGAGACATGCATACACCATACATTTTAAATTAATGGTAGTTGATTATGCCAAAATACATGGCAACAGACCTGCAGAGAAGGAGTTTGGGCTGCCACCTACTGAGAAGATGATAAGAGCGTGGCATCAACAAGAAGACAGACTGAGGTTTCAGTGGAGTAAATATTACTTGGTATTAGGCACTCTTAACTTTTTTTCTGATTATTACCTTCTATATTGGGATGCATCTAATGCATCAATGCCATTTTATTTGAAAACATTTCAGTCATGGGGCCTTGATCTCACCCTGTGTAATGTGAAATTTTAGTTTCTCTTCCTTCACATATTGCATGAATACACAAATAACCCGCACATAAAAGAGAGAAGCTTACGACGACGTTTCGGTCCGACTTGGACCATTTACAAAAGTCACACTAACCAGAAGTGGAGCAGGACGGCTATATATAGGCAGGAAGAGGTGGTGGTAGTAGTACTAGTAGTAGTAGTAGTACAAGAATGGTATATAATACCGACAAGATGAAATTAAGGCACATGCGCAACACCCGGGCATCTCTATCGTAGACGCTTCGCCATCCAGCCAGCCACTGGATGGCAAAACGTCCACAACAAAGACACCCAGACGCCGCACATGTGTCCCAATTTCATGTAGTAGTAGTAGTAGTAGAAGAAGAGGTAGTAGTAGTTGTAGTGGCAGAACTGGGGAATAAGGAGGACGAGCCAGTCAAATACAAAGGAAGGGGAGCACTGCAAGGGAGCTAGGTGCCCACAGAGGGAGAGCAAGCGCACAGAGGTGTGTGAAAGGGGAAGTGGTGAAATAAATGAAGAAGGAACAGAAACACGAGACAGAAGAGAGAAAGACAACCCAGAGGAGAAAAAGGAAAGAGGAAAGGGGAAGAGGGAGAAGAAGAAAAAGAAAAAGAAAAAATGAAGAGTCAGGTTAAGTCACGGGTGTTCTGAACGTTGCATGAATAGCCTGACTATGACAGTACTAGGGGGTGAGCCTATGGCTAAGCCACAAGCTGTATAGGCTGTCATGGCCGGGATATATATATATATATATATATATATATATATATATATATATATATATATATATATATATATATATATATATATATATATATATACATATATACATATATACATATATACATATATATATATATATATATATATATATATATATATATATATATATACAGGGAACATCTGGAAGAGAATGAAAATTCTCCTGCCACAAAGTGTGACATGACCCCAAAACTTCAACAACCAGAATCTCCTCGACATAATCATTGGAATTTTCTTTCAAGTTTATTACTGAAAAAGAAACTAATGGACAGACAATCTTATTTAGATACACTGATTCAAAAAGATGGTGATAAACTTGGTTTCAAAGTCTACCACAAACCAATAAATAAAAACTACCTTTTACCAATAGACCCCTGTCTGTCTTCGAGAGAGAACTGGACAGGCACCTACAGTCAGTACCTGATCAGCTGGGCTGTGGTTCGTACGTTGGACTACGTGCAGCCAACAGTAACAGCCTAGTTGATTAGGCCCTGATCCACCACAAGGCCTGGTCATGGATCTGGCTGCGGGGGCATCGACCCTCAGAACACCCCTCCAGGAATAAGTTAGTATTCACATCACAACAAAAGAACCAAGCATAAGATCAGCACACACTCTCCTCCACTCTCACATAATATAATTACATATCAATTAAGTTTTCACTGAATTTCACATTTTCTCATCAACTGTAAGTCAATATACAGCACTACACAACAGTTCAGACACTGCACCCTGAAGATACATTATACTTCTCATCAATAAAACCAGCAACAACCTTTCTAAATTAAACAGCAAACCCACCAACATTTAATCTAAAACCACAAGACATTTACTCTTAATGAACATCAACGACCCCAATGGAAATAAGTCACTTTGTCACTCTTTTTGGGGTTACCCTGGGTAATTTACACATATGATGAACTATGTATGATAATTGTACTTATGTGTACCTGTACCTAAACATACTTACCTAATAACTACAAATATTTAACGCAGTTCACTCTAATAAGCAAGTGAAATCTTCAGTAAACGTGGTCCTCCTGGCGTTGATGGCATCCTGCAGGGCCACCACATCTGACGCTTTATCACCACTACTAAGAATGTTGGTAGAATTACCGACAATGTTAGGGAAAAAGAGCACAATTGCAACTAGTCTGACATTTTATAATAATAATAATATCTTTATTTACTACAAGTACATGTACAAGGTATACAAGCCTAGCTGACATACTACTATATAGAAATGCTGAGCATTTCCCGCAAATTAGGTCAGTGTTCCAGGATGCGACCCACTAACTCCCCGGGACCCGTTTTACTGATAGGGAACATACACAACCACTGTAAGGAAACACGCCCAATGTTTCTACGCTTGCCGGGAACCGAACCCGGACACTCGCCGTGTGAAGCGAGAGCTTTAGCACTAGGCCACCAGAGCCCCTTGTGGCAATGTTTCGCTCTCTTCGCTCCTGGAGTGCGAAACGTTGCCACAATAGAATGTCACATTAGTTGCAAATGTGTCCTTTTACCTAACAGAAAAAAATTGCCCGAACTTAAGCGGGAATGAGAAAAGAAACAGTTTCATTTCTTATTCCCTCGTTAAAGGAAACGTTTCACCACGAGTGGCTTCTTCAGTCTTATTAGGAATTAGTCTAATTCTTCATCTTATCGGTACTGCATACCATTGATGTACAACTTAGCAGATAAAGGCACATATACCTAATTCTTCATCAAGGACCCCAATGGAAATAAGTCACTGTCTGACTTTTTTGGGTTATCCCAGGTTCACTACACATACGCTGCTATGTATGATAATCTATGTAACTGTATTTGTTGTGCAAGAAAGGTATAAAATACCGACAATATGAAAGTTAAGACACATGTGCAACATCTGGATATCTTTATTGTAGTAGACGTTTCGCCATCCAGTGGCTTTATCAATACAGATTCTAGGACATAATAGGAAGACAGTAGAACTATATACAAAAGATGAGGTAATCAGTCCCTCGGCCTTGGAGTTAGTGTTCACAGCATCGTGGTGGAGGAGAGTCTGGAGCAAAGGCAAGAAGACTGGCGCTTTTTATAGGCGTCAGTGAATGGGACGGTCGGCAGACGAGGGCAGTCACTGGTAGGCGGGATTCCCCAGTGGAAGTAGGTCCTTCCCAAAGAGATGGGTTAGTTGCAGCAGCCGTGAAGAAGGTCTTGTAGATGTCCTCTGAACCAAGATTCCATGATGTTGCAGTGTCTGACAAGTTGTGCAAGAAAGGTATAAAATACCGACAATATGAAAGTTAAGACACATGTGCAACATCTGGATATCTTTATTGTAGTAGACGTTTCGCCATCCAGTGGCTTTATCAATACAGATTCTAGGACATAATAGGAAGACAGTAGAACTATATACAAAAGATGAGGTAATCAGTCCCTCGGCCTTGGAGTTAGTGTTCACAGCATCGTGGTGGAGGAGAGTCTGGAGCAAAGGCAAGAAGACTGGCGCTTTTTATAGGCGTCAGTGAATGGGACGGTCGGCAGACGAGGGCAGTCACTGGTAGGCGGGATTCCCCAGTGGAAGTAGGTCCTTCCCAAAGAGATGGGTTAGTTGCAGCAGCCGTGAAGAAGGTCTTGTAGATGTCCTCTGAACCAAGATTCCATGATGTTGCAGTGTCTGACAAGTTGTGCAAGAAAGGTATAAAATACCGACAATATGAAAGTTAAGACACATGTGCAACATCTGGATATCTTTATTGTAGTAGACGTTTCGCCATCCAGTGGCTTTATCAATACAGATTCTAGGACATAATAGGAAGACAGTAGAACTATATACAAAAGATGAGGTAATCAGTCCCTCGGCCTTGGAGTTAGTGTTCACAGCATCGTGGTGGAGGAGAGTCTGGAGCAAAGGCAAGAAGACTGGCGCTTTTTATAGGCGTCAGTGAATGGGACGGTCGGCAGACGAGGGCAGTCACTGGTAGGCGGGATTCCCCAGTGGAAGTAGGTCCTTCCCAAAGAGATGGGTTAGTTGCAGCAGCCGTGAAGAAGGTCTTGTAGATGTCCTCTGAACCAAGATTCCATGATGTTGCAGTGTCTGACAAGTTGTGCAAGAAAGGTATAAAATACCGACAATATGAAAGTTAAGACACATGTGCAACATCTGGATATCTTTATTGTAGTAGACGTTTCGCCATCCAGTGGCTTTATCAATACAGATTCTAGGACATAATAGGAAGACAGTAGAACTATATACAAAAGATGAGGTAATCAGTCCCTCGGCCTTGGAGTTAGTGTTCACAGCATCGTGGTGGAGGAGAGTCTGGAGCAAAGGCAAGAAGACTGGCGCTTTTTATAGGCGTCAGTGAATGGGACGGTCGGCAGACGAGGGCAGTCACTGGTAGGCGGGATTCCCCAGTGGAAGTAGGTCCTTCCCAAAGAGATGGGTTAGTTGCAGCAGCCGTGAAGAAGGTCTTGTAGATGTCCTCTGAACCAAGATTCCATGATGTTGCAGTGTCTGACAAGTTGTGCAAGAAAGGTATAAAATACCGACAATATGAAAGTTAAGACACATGTGCAACATCTGGATATCTTTATTGTAGTAGACGTTTCGCCATCCAGTGGCTTTATCAATACAGATTCTAGGACATAATAGGAAGACAGTAGAACTATATACAAAAGATGAGGTAATCAGTCCCTCGGCCTTGGAGTTAGTGTTCACAGCATCGTGGTGGAGGAGAGTCTGGAGCAAAGGCAAGAAGACTGGCGCTTTTTATAGGCGTCAGTGAATGGGACGGTCGGCAGACGAGGGCAGTCACTGGTAGGCGGGATTCCCCAGTGGAAGTAGGTCCTTCCCAAAGAGATGGGTTAGTTGCAGCAGCCGTGAAGAAGGTCTTGTAGATGTCCTCTGAACCAAGATTCCATGATGTTGCAGTGTCTGACAAGTTGTGCAAGAAAGGTATAAAATACCGACAATATGAAAGTTAAGACACATGTGCAACATCTGGATATCTTTATTGTAGTAGACGTTTCGCCATCCAGTGGCTTTATCAATACAGATTCTAGGACATAATAGGAAGACAGTAGAACTATATACAAAAGATGAGGTAATCAGTCCCTCGGCCTTGGAGTTAGTGTTCACAGCATCGTGGTGGAGGAGAGTCTGGAGCAAAGGCAAGAAGACTGGCGCTTTTTATAGGCGTCAGTGAATGGGACGGTCGGCAGACGAGGGCAGTCACTGGTAGGCGGGATTCCCCAGTGGAAGTAGGTCCTTCCCAAAGAGATGGGTTAGTTGCAGCAGCCGTGAAGAAGGTCTTGTAGATGTCCTCTGAACCAAGATTCCATGATGTTGCAGTGTCTGACAAGTTGTGCAAGAAAGGTATAAAATACCGACAATATGAAAGTTAAGACACATGTGCAACATCTGGATATCTTTATTGTAGTAGACGTTTCGCCATCCAGTGGCTTTATCAATACAGATTCTAGGACATAATAGGAAGACAGTAGAACTATATACAAAAGATGAGGTAATCAGTCCCTCGGCCTTGGAGTTAGTGTTCACAGCATCGTGGTGGAGGAGAGTCTGGAGCAAAGGCAAGAAGACTGGCGCTTTTTATAGGCGTCAGTGAATGGGACGGTCGGCAGACGAGGGCAGTCACTGGTAGGCGGGATTCCCCAGTGGAAGTAGGTCCTTCCCAAAGAGATGGGTTAGTTGCAGCAGCCGTGAAGAAGGTCTTGTAGATGTCCTCTGAACCAAGATTCCATGATGTTGCAGTGTCTGACAAGTTGTGCAAGAAAGGTATAAAATACCGACAATATGAAAGTTAAGACACATGTGCAACATCTGGATATCTTTATTGTAGTAGACGTTTCGCCATCCAGTGGCTTTATCAATACAGATTCTAGGACATAATAGGAAGACAGTAGAACTATATACAAAAGATGAGGTAATCAGTCCCTCGGCCTTGGAGTTAGTGTTCACAGCATCGTGGTGGAGGAGAGTCTGGAGCAAAGGCAAGAAGACTGGCGCTTTTTATAGGCGTCAGTGAATGGGACGGTCGGCAGACGAGGGCAGTCACTGGTAGGCGGGATTCCCCAGTGGAAGTAGGTCCTTCCCAAAGAGATGGGTTAGTTGCAGCAGCCGTGAAGAAGGTCTTGTATCTACAAGACCTTCTTCACGGCTGCTGCAACTAACCCATCTCTTTGGGAAGGACCTACTTCCACTGGGGAATCCCGCCTACCAGTGACTGCCCTCGTCTGCCGACCGTCCCATTCACTGACGCCTATAAAAAGCGCCAGTCTTCTTGCCTTTGCTCCAGACTCTCCTCCACCACGATGCTGTGAACACTAACTCCAAGGCCGAGGGACTGATTACCTCATCTTTTGTATATAGTTCTACTGTCTTCCTATTATGTCCTAGAATCTGTATTGATAAAGCCACTGGATGGCGAAACGTCTACTACAATAAAGATATCCAGATGTTGCACATGTGTCTTAACTTTCAACTGTATTTGTGTATACCTGAATAAACTTACTTAATCTTGTTGGTATTGTATACCATTGATGTACAATTAAATGTGCCTCCCTTTAATACATGGACTCATTTGAGTGCGAGGAGTATAGCTAACAGTTTAGTTTGAAGGATAATGGCCCAGTTATTGATGTTTATTCCAGGGAGGAGTTCTTAGTCCCATGCTATTTAATATTCTGATTAATGCTCTCCTAAATGCTCTACCTGCCTCACCTAAACATATAGCTATAAGCTATGCTGATGATATCATGATCCATACAACAGGGCATAAGAAGATGAATACCATTCTTAATGAAGTTCAAGCAATTTGTAATCGACTAGGCCTCATAATATCTTCCTCTAAAACAAAGATATTAACAAGCAAACGACATCCCCCACCCATCTATTTGCAGGGTGAAATCATTAGCTTCGTTAAAACTTACAGATATCTTGGTGTAGATGTACCCTTTAACAAATCCACTATTCCACAACTAAACAAGAAATGCAAAGCTAGGCTAAATGCTCTCAAAGCTGTTGCTGGCTACAATCCCAACTATGGTGCTAATGTGAGAATCGTGAGAATGATGTACATAGCCTATGTTAGGTCCTTAATTGATTATGCTGCTCCCATGTTGATATTAGCTAGAGAAAGTTCTCTCCGACCCTTGGAGTTAATACAAAATGAAGCTCTCAGGATTATTCTTGGCTGTCCCAGATCTACAAAAGTTCTTAACATGAGGAAGGAGCTTGGTATTTCTAGTATCAGTGATAGGATTGTTGAGATTAACACTGTACTCGGTATTAGAATGTTGAGAAACGAACCAGACACTGTCACAATGAATCTTACCAAGTGTCTAGAGGTAAATACACACAGATCTAAATGGATTGTGAAAACGTGTAATTGCATTAAGTTTTATAACCTGCATGAACTGTATCACTGTAGGCAACAAGAGCATTTCACCCCTCCGTGGAAGATGTGTTCATTTAATATCACATACCTACAAGTCCCTCCCAAGAAGCTCATTGCTAGTAATCCCTTCCTTAAATCTCTTGCTAGAACAACTGCTCAAGAAGAAATTTCTCACCTAGCTGGTAGTAATAAGCTATCACAAGTTATATACACTGATGGATCTAAACAGGAGTCTTCTGGCAGGGCTGCATCTGCTCTTGTTGCCACCTCCCTAGTTAAGAACGATAATAAATTTGTTGAGTTAGGCATAAGAATTAACAACTGGGCGTCTACGCTGCAGACTAAATTGTTTGCAATCCTAATGGCGCTGAAGCTAATCTATGACACTGAGCTTGATTCTATCATCATTACTGATTCTATGTCATCATTGAAGGCTCTTGACTCATATAATGACTCCAACAACATGCTCATTGGAGAAGCCAGGTATAGATACTCAAAAATTAGGGACAAAGGAATTAATGTACAATTGCTATGGATCCCATCACACATTGGATTACTCCTTCATGATAAAGTTGATATGTTAGCCAAGAAGAGTACCCAGAAGGAGAATGTAGAATATAACTTTGGTATAACTGTGCCTAGCATTAGGAATAATATTAGGAGAGAAGTAAATAATGGAAATGATTGTTATAGGAATGCAGTTAGAAGCCTGAGTAGATCTATAACCCACTATGATAACATGAACGTAGATAAGTATGCTTATGGAGCAACATGCAATGTGAACAGACGGACTGATGTTGTAGTGGTCAGGCTTAGGCTTGGTTACAAGTACTTCTGGCAGTTTGGGAGACACACAGATGATGATCAAACTAAATGTAAATTATGTGATCATGCATAAGTGGAAAATGGCAAATGTGATACCTATTTTTAAAGCAGGTGACAGGTCCTTAGCTTCGAACTATAGACCAATAAGCCTAACCTCCATAGTGGGAAAATTTATGGAATCAATAATTGCCGAGGCAGTTCGTAGCCACCTTGAAAAGCATAAATTAATCAACGAATCTCAGCATGGTTTTACAAAGGGGCGTTCCTGCCTTACGAATTTATTAACTTTTTTTCACTAAGGTATTTGAGGAGGTAGATCATGGTAATGAATATGATATTGTGTATATGGACTTCGGTAAGGCTTTTGACAGGGTCCCACATCAGAGACTATTGAGGAAAATTAAGGCACAGGGAATAGGAGGAGAAATTTTTTCCTGGATAGAGGCATGGTTGAGAAATAGGCAGCAGAGAGTTTGCATAAATGGGGAGAAATCAGTGGGGAAGCGTCACGAGCCGTGTTCCACAGGGGTCAGTGTTGGGCCCCCTGCTGTTCACAATCTACATAAACGACATAGATGAGGGCATAAAGAGCGACATCAGCAAGTTTGCCGATGACACCAAAATAGGCCGTCGAATTCATTCTGACGAGGACATTCCAGCACTCCAGGAAGATTTGAATAGACTGATGAAGTGGTCGGAGAAGTGGCAGATGCAGTTTAATATAGACAAATGCAAAGTTCTAAATGTTGGACAGGACAATAACCATGCCACATATAAACTAAATAATGTAGATCTTAATATTACGGATTGAGAAAAAGATTTAGGAGTTCTGGTTAGCAGTAATCTGAAACCAAGACAACAGTGCATAAGTGTTCGCAATAAAGCTAATGGAATCATTGGCTTCATATGAAGAAGCATAAATAATAGGAGTCCTCAGGTTGTTCTTCAACTCTATACATCCTTGGTTAGGCCTCATTTAGATTATGCTGCACAGTTTTGGTCACCGTATTACAGAATGGATATAAATGTTCTGGAAAATGTACAAAGGAGGATGACAAAGTTGATCCCATGTATCAGAAACCTTCCCTATGAGGATAGACTAAGGGCCCTGAATCTGCACTCTCTAGAAAGACGTAGAATTAGGGGGGATATGATTGGGGTGTATAAATGGAAGACAGGAATAAATAAAGGGGATGTAAATAGTGTGCTGAAAATATCTAGCCTAGACAGGACTCGCAGCAATGGTTTTAAGTTGGAAAAATTCAGATTCAGGAAGGATATAGGAAAGTACTGGTTTGGTAATAGAGTTGTGGATGAGTGGAACAAACTCCCAAGTACAATTATAGAGGCCAGAACGTTGTGTAGCTTTAAAAATAGGTTGGATAAATACATGTTGGATGTGGGTGGGTGTGAGTTGGACCTGATAGCTTGTGCTACCAGGTCGGTTGCCGTGTTCCTCCCTTAAGTCAATGTGACCTGACCTGACTAGGTTGGGTGCATTGACTTAAGCCAGTAGGAGACTTGGACCTGCCTCGCATGGGCCAGTAGGCCTGCTGCAGTGTTCCTTCGTTCTTATGTTCTTATAACCTATGTGACATGTCAAGATATCTTATTAATGAAAATAAGATACCAGATATACTAAGCAAATTTCCTACATTTGCTTCTAACAGATAAGTGAACTATAGATATGTAGATATAAATCCATATGTATTCCTGTTAACCCTTTGGGGCCTAGTTCCTAGGCCTTTTGTGTATCCATATGCTCTCGCGCTACCATCCACAGGATGGATATGGGGTGCACAATAAACTAGCCACTTCGGTGGCAAAATCTCTAAAATCTAATCTATTCCAATTTCTTTATGAGAGTCATCATCATGTATGACAACGGCAGCACTACCAGCTGCACCAGTGTATTAGTATAGATGAATGACTCACGAAATCGTAATGACACGATTGCAAACAAACCATACCACGGGCGGGGATAGAACCTGCGATCCGAGTCTCAAAACTCCAGTGGCTAACGCGACGGTCTGGAGTTTTGAGACTCTCTGATCGCGGGTTCTATCCCCGCCCGTGGTATGGTTTATAGATGAATGGTTCAGAAAACCGACAGGTTGATAAATTAGACACATGTGCAACACTTGGGTAACTCTAACTTCCTATAGATACCCAAGTGTTGCACATGTGTCTAATTTATCAGTGTATTGGTGGTCTGGTGGCTAAGGCTCCCGCTTCACACAGACAGGGCCCGGGTTCGATTCCCGGCGGGTGGAAACATTTCGACACGTTTCCTTACACCTGTTGTCCTGTTCACCTAGCAGCAAATAGGTACCTGGGTGTTAGTCGACTGGTGTGGGTCGCATCCTGGGGGACAAGATTGAGGACCACAATGGAAATAAGTTAGACAGCCCTCGATGACGCACTGACTTTCGTGGGTTATCCTGGGTGGCTAACCCTCCGGGGTTAAAAATCCGAACGAAATCTTCTCTTATCTTAACACATACATAATTTGTGAGTGTGTTGTGTGACTGTGACTGTGCCATGCCCATATGACAACAGGAAAATGCAAACTCCCTTCCTGTAAGCTTTTTCACCCTGAAATATGTACCTCTTCAGTACAGGAAAGACTGTGCTATAACTTAAATTGCCAGGCACACCATCTAAAGGGTACAAAAAGATACAAAACATCCAGGCCATGGGAAAACCTGGGTAGCCACAGCCACTCAAGAGGGAGAGGTTTTTTAGTGCCAGGAAGGAAAAAAAACTGGCAGGAAATGGCAGAAATCGTACACCAAATCCAGTCATTCCTGGAGTGGAACCACAGTCGATGGCCTCCACTCCAAACCAACAGATACAGATACTAATGCCGGAAAAAAATCCCCCCCCCCCAGTACCAACAATACCACCAGTCCGATGACATTCTTCTTTGCAAATATACAGGGTCTAAAGCCAGCAACAAACAACAAAATACCTTTCATCCGTGGACTGCTTGCAGAGGCAAAGGCAATGTTCGCGGCTTTCACTGAGACTCACATAAAGGATCACTTGGACAACGAAATATGGATCCCAGGTTACAACCTATACAGGCAAAAAGGGGGGGGGGGTGGCCTGTACATTGCAGAGTCACTTGTTTGCACAGAACTGCTAAATGCCTCAAATGATGTAGTGGAAGTTTTAGCAGTAAAGGTCGAGAACCAAAACCTAGTCATTGTGGTAGTCTACAAGCCTCCGGATGCAACATCCCAGCAATTCCAGGAACAGCTGCTAAAAATTGACTACTGTCTGGAAAATCTTCCAGCTCCTGCACCCAACATCTTGCTCCTGGGGGATTTCAACTTAAGGCACCTAAAATGGAGGAATATAACAAATAATATTGTTGTAGTAATAACACCAGGAGGCAGCTCTGATGAAAACTCACACTCACCCGAGCTTTTAAATCTCTGCACAAAATTCAATTTAAACCAGCAAATAATAGAGCCTACAAGCCTCCGGATGCAACATCCCAGCAATTCCAGGAACAGCTGTTAAAATTGACCACTGTCTGGAAAATCTTCCAGCTCCTGCACCCAACATCTTGCTCCTGGGGGATTTCAACTTAAGGCACCTATAATGGAGGAATATAGCAAATAATATTGTTGCAGTAATAACACCAGGAGGCAGCTCTGATGAAAACTCACACTCACAATAGCTTTTAAATCTCTGCACAAAATTCAATTTAAACCAGCAAATAATAGAGCCTACTAGAATGGAGAATACGCTAGACCTCATCTTCACTAACAATGATGATCTGATAAGAAATGTCACCATATCAAAAACAATATACTCAGATCACAACATAACTGAGGTTCAGACATGTATGCGCAGAACCCCAGACCGACAAAATGAGATTAGTCACGAGGGAGCATTCACCAAATTCAACTTCAATAACAAAAACATAAAGTGGGACCAAGTAAACCAAGTCCTAACCGATATAAGCTGGGAAGATATACTAAGCAACACAGACCCCAACTTATGCCTAGAACAGATTAACTTGGTGGCACTCGATGTATGCACAAGACTTATTCCTCTAAGAAAAAGGAGGAGTAGATGTAAAATAGAAAGAGACAGGCTCTCTCTTTACAGGCGACGGAAAAGAATAACAGAGCGGCTAAAAGAGGTCAATCTATCTGAAATGCGTAGGGAGACACTGGTCAGAGAAATAGCAAACATCGAACTTAAGCTAAAGGAATCTTATAGGAGTCAGGAATCGCGGGAAGAACTAAAAGCCATAAATGAAATCGAAAGAAACCCAAAGTATTTCTTCTCCTATGCCAAATCAAAGTCGAGAACAACGTCCAGTATTGGGCCCTTACTTAAACAAGATGGGTCCTACACAGATGACAGCAAGGAAATGAGTGAGCTACTCAAGTACCAATATGACTCAGTTTTTAGCAAGCCACTAACCAGACTGAGAGTCGAAGATCAAAATGAATTTTTTATGAGAGAGCCACAGAATTTGGTTAACACAAGCCTATCTGATGTTATCCTGACGCCAAATGACTTCGAACAGGCGATAAATGACATGCCCATGCACTCTGCCCCAGGGCCAGACTCATGGAACTCCGTGTTCATCAAGAACTGCAAGAAGCCCATATCACGAGCCTTTACCATCCTATGGAGAGGGAGCATGGACACGGGGGTCGTCCCACAGTTACTAAAAACAACAGACATAGCCCCACTCCACAAAGGGGGCAGTAAAGCAACAGCAAAGAACCACAGACCGATAGCACTAACATCCCATATCATAAAAATCTTTGAAAGGGTCCTAAGAAGCAAGATCACCACCCATCTAGAAACCCATCAGTTACACAACCCAGGGCAACATGGGTTTAGAACAGGTCGCTCCTGTCTGTCTCAACTATTGGATCACTATGACAAGGTCCTAGATGCACTAGAAGACAAAAAGAATGCAGATGTAATATATACAGACCTTGCAAAAGCCTTCGACAAGTGTGACCATGGCGTAATAGCGCACAAAATGCGTGCTAAAGGAATAACAGGAAAAGTCGGTCAATGGATCTATAATTTCCTCACTAACAGAACACAGAGAGTAGTAGTCAACAGAGTAAAGTCCGAGGCAGGCACGGTGAAAAGCTCTGTTCCACAAGGCACAGTACTCGCTCCCATCTTGTTCCTCATCCTCATATCTGACATAGACAAGGATGTCAGCCACAGCACCGTGTCTTCCTTTGCAGATGACACCCGAATCTGCATGACAGTGTCTTCCATTGCAGACACTGCAAGGCTCCAGGCGGACATCAACCAAATCTTTCAGTGGGCTGCAGAAAACAACATGAAGTTCAACGATGAGAAATTTCAATTACTCAGATATGGTAAACACGAGGAAATTAAATCTTCATCAGAGTACAAAACAAATTCTGGCCACAAAATAGAGCGAAACACCAACGTCAAAGACCTGGGAGTAATCATGTCGGAGGATCTCACCTTCAAGGACCATAACATTGTATCGATCGCATCTGCTAGAAAAATGACAGGATGGATAATGAGAACCTTCAAAACGAGGGATGCCAAGCCCATGATGACACTCTTCAGGTCACTTATTCTATCTAGGCTGGAATATTGCTGCACACTAACAGCACCTTTCAAGGCAGGTGAAATTGCTGACCTAGAAAATGTACAGAGAACCTTCACGGCGCGCATAACGGAGATAAAACACCTCAATTACTGGGAGCGCTTGAGGTTCCTGAACCTGTATTCCCTGGAACGCAGGCGGGAGAGATACATGATTATATGCACCTGGAAAATCCTAGAGGGACTAGTACCGAACTTGCACACGAAAATCACTCACTACGAAAGCAAAAGACTTGACAGACGATACAACATCCCCCTAATGAAAAGCAGGGGTGTCACTAGCACGTTAAGAGACGATACAATAAGTGTCAGGGGCCCGAGACTGTTCAACTGCCTCCCAGTATACATAAGGGGGATTACCAACAGACCCCTGGCAGTCTTCAAGCTGGCACTGGACAAGCACCTAAAGTTGGTTCCTGATCAGCCGGGATGTGGCTCGTACGTTGGTTTGCGTGCAGCCAGCAGTAACAGCCTGGTTGATCAGGCTCTGATCCACCAGGAGGCCTGGTCACAGACCGGGCCGCGGAGGCGTTGACCCCCGGAACTCTCTCCAGGTAAACTCCAGATAACAAGGGGCTTTCTATAAAGTAATATGTCACTGATGTCAACTATTGTCTGTATACCTTGTACATGTACTTGTAGTAAATAAAGATATTATTATTACTATTATTATAGAAAGCCCCTTGTTATGATGAGCATTTCCCGCAAATTAGGTCAGTTTTGTCCCAGGATGCGACCCATACCAGTCCACTAACACCCAGGTACCCATTTTATACTGATGGGTGAACAGAGACAGTAGTTGTCTTATGGTAACACATCCCTAATGTTTTCCAGCCGTACTGGAGGAGATTCGAACTCCGGACCTCAGTGTGTGAGCTGAGTACGCTAGTGATCCAGCTACGGGACACCTAAGGCACAAAAGAAAGCCACTAGTATGGAAATTAGCCACTTTTTTTTTTGTTACCTGGAGGGGTGTTTCGGGGGTCAACACCCCCGCTGCCCGATTCATAATCAGACTGATCATGGTGTGATCAACCAGGCTGTCACTGCTGGCCGCACTCAACATAGGAACCACAATCCGACTGGTCGAATACTGACTTGAGGTGTCTGTCCAGCTCCCTCTTGAAGACAGCCATGGGTCTATTGGTAATCCCCCTAATGTATCCTGGGAGGCAGTTGAATAGTCTTGGGCCCCTGACACTTGTGTTATCTCTTAACGTACTCGTGGCACTCCTGCTTTTCATTGGGATGATGTTGCATCTGCAGAGTTTTTTGAGTCCGTAGGAGTGATTTCCGTGTGTAGATTTGGGACTAGTCCATCTTAGGGAATCACAGATTCTTGAGTTCGCGATTCCCTTTACAATGAGTTGTGAGCCGTAGCAAAGTTACTCTTGATATTGTTAATCCACTTCTTGAAGCTGAATTCGTCTGATACATCTGTTTAGTGGACATTGTGAATTATGGCGGAAAACACGAAGCCTAAAGAGGTCAAGCAGTGCCTGGGAAATAGGTAATTCAGGTTCAATATAAGGAAGGAGAGCATAGATCTAATTCCTTGTATTAAGATTATTATAATCAAGGGGAAGAGCTAAACCTGTAGGATTACATAGCGCCTGGGGCGGGGGGATGTGGAAGATATTCAGGTTTAATTCAGGGAACTGGATCACAGGTCCAATTCCCTAGATCAAGGTCCCTTCACCAGCATCAAGGAACCTACCTTGAGGGGGCAACTGGACTGGAAATCCTCAACATGAGAATCTTTCACAACTAGATAACATTAAATAACATTTTCAGTCTTCAAGACGATATACCAATCTGTAAGTTATACCTGTGAAGATATATATAGTTTAGTGGGTCCTGTAAATACCCAGATGCCCAGCTTTAAATACCCAGATGCCCAGCTCCTTCAATAAACGTGAAATTGACCTTTTTTAAGCACAATAAGAATCTACCAACTACAATCACACGTCTACCTACAAACTACATCTAATTACCTTAAATCTAATTATATTCTCGGGGAAGCACTAAACTCTGAAGTCATATAGCGTCTGGTGAATGGAGTGCAGTCAGGGGTTAATGGAAGGAAAAGGGACACAGAGACAGCAAGCCCTTGAAGTGATGTAGACATCAGGATACTTGACTCAGACAAACGACAAGCTGATAAATTAGACACATGTGAAACACTTATATCTTTGTGGAAACTCGCCACACAGTGGCTTCATCAGTCAATGCGAAGAATGGTGAAAATCAGGAGTTTGAGGTAATCAGTCCCTGATTACCTCAAATTCCTGATTTTCACCATTCTTTACATTGGACTGATGAAGCCAGCGTGGCGAAACATTTCCACAATAAAGACACCCAACTGCTTCACATGTGTCTAATTTACAGAGATAAAGAGAGTGAGAGGAGGTTGATGTGAGTGTCCATGTGTGAGGTTGGTGGAGGTGGCCGGGGTGGCGCTGCAGATGGCGCTGGTGTGTCACACAAAGCTGCCACATCACCATTCATTTTACTCTTTTCAAGACCTTTACCAGCATGCCTGTCAAACTTTACCTCCTGATTACGGAATCCTCGCCGACGTAGATTAAACATGATGCAAAAATTAAAAACAGTTCTATTGGCCATACACATGGAATTATCACAGTGAAAACTCATCTGTTTTTAGTTCAACTACATAACCAATCAACAAATAACAACATTTAACAACAGGATGAGAAACCTTTAAGAAATGGAAATATGTTAGGTTCTAAAGATATATTTTAATGAAGATAAAGGGATGGTTAATGGAAGAGGTTAGATGTGGTAATAAGGTGTGTTTGATGATAGTGTTAGTGTGGTAGTTGAACTGGTAGTGGTAGCGGCGTGGTCACGTGACTGGTGGTACCGTCAAGGCAGCACTAGTTAACAACATGGCCGCTCCTCAGCCACCACAGGTCTGCCGGGGGATTATTAAGCAGGTTAGCACGCTAATTCCGCAACGCCTGCGATTGTCATCAATGAAAAGGCGCCTTTTTGAGGGAGTGCTGTGGATATTTGTGGGAATGAGAGGCGGGTGGTGGGTGAAGGCGGGTGTGTGAGGTGTTGGTGTGGATGACCCGTGGTGCCATACATGGAGCCAGATGGACCCTATCAGCTCCTCTAAACACGTGTGTAATAGTGTAATATCCTCCCTCATATGCGTCCTACCAGTGACCTACACGCAACACACTGCTCTACCTGAGTGACCTTTAAACCATGCAAGGGAAGTCTGGTCTTTGTGGTGGAGGTGCGTGGGGCCACCTAGCCAAGTTTTTATTAAAACCTGTATAATTCTAAACCTGGAAATTATTTCATGTAACAATGTTGAATATAACTAAGGATAACGCAGTAGAATCACACGTAACTCTACCTCCATTAGCGTATGTGAGAGAATTATTCTCTCAACCCTCAACTTTAACACCAGTGTTAACATGTTAACAAAAGTCTTAATAAGCGTAATATAAATGATGGAATAATTGTAAGGTAGGTGAGTTACAAGTAAGAGTGTAGGGAGCTGTCTAATAATAGAAAATGCTTGATAACATACCCTCTGCTGCTGCTCCTTATGTAACGATTTTAATAATTTTCATGTTTTTTATACACAAGTTGATCTTTTTCTATGTGAGTTGCGTAGCTGTAATGTAAAGTTACACAGATAACCCGCATATAAAAGTGTGACTTTGTCAATGGTCCAAGTCGGACCGAAACGTCGTCGTGAGCTTCTCTCTTTTATGTGCGGGTTATTTGTGTATCGTTCCAGTCACGGTATTGTGCCTTTTTTTGTTATTAATGTAAAGGTAATTGTTGCTCTAAATGTAGGTTATCCATTATAAATGTTTATTTGTAATTACCGTTTTGTAAGACCCCCAATGGAAATAAAGAACTCCAGTGGAAATCAAGAACCCCTATGGAAATCAAAAGACCCCAATAGAAATGTGGATCCCACTGAAAATAAGTCAAAAACCCCAATAGAAATAAGTTACTTTGACGTTTTTTTGGTTTATCATTGGTAATTTACACTGATAAATTTACTTTTATGTACCTGTACCTAAAACTAATTGAGGCAACACCATGGCTCGGCCTCCACTTTTTCTTTATAGTAGTCATGGGTAAGTCATGTCCAGTCACTAATGCAGTTGCTGCTAAGAATAATAAAGCACTGCAGTTGGACTGCTAGCCCATGCTAGGCAGGTCCAACCCTTGCCTGACCACACCCACTCATTTATGAATGCTGGTCATCTTACCAATATTATAAAGTTGCTGATCAGCCAGAACATTATTTTTTGTACTGGCAAAAACTTCTTATATAAGAACATAAGAACATAAGAACGAAGGAACACTGCAGAAGGCCTACTGGCCCATGCGAGGCAGGTCCAAGTCCCTACCGGCTTAAGCCAATGCACCCAACCTAGTCAGGTCAGGTCACATTGACTCAAGGGAGGAACACGGCAACCGACCCGTTAGCACAAGCTATCAGGTCTAACTCACACCCACCCACATCTACTCATGTATTTATCCAACCTATTTTTAAAGCTACACAACGTTCTGGCCTCCACAACGGTACTTGGGAGTTTGTTCCACTCATCCACAACTCTATTACCAAACCAGTACTTTCCTATATCCCTCCTGAATCTGAATTTTTCCAACTTAAAACCATTGCTGCGAGTCCTGTCTAGGCTAGATATTATCAGCACACTATTTACATCCCCTTTATTTATTCCTGTCTTCCACTTATAAACCTCAATCATATCCCCCCTAATTCTACGTCTTTCCAGAGAGTGCAGTTTCAGGGCCCTTAGTCTATCCTCATAGGGAAGGTTTCTGATACATGGGATCATCTTTGTCATCCTCCTTTGTACATTTTCCAGAGAATTTATATCCATTCTGTAATACGGTGACCAAAACTGTGCAGCATAATCTAAATGAGGCCTAACCAAGGATGTATAGAGTTGAAGAACAACCTGAGGACTCCTATTATTTATGCTTCTTGATATGAAGCCAAGGATTCTATTAGCTTTATTGCGAACACTTATGCACTGTTGTCTTGGTTTCAGATTACTGCTAACCAGAACTCCTAAATCTTTTTCGCAATCCGTAATATTAAGATCTACATTATTTAGTTTATATGTGGCATGGTTATTGTCCTGTCCAACATTTAGAACTTTGCATTTGTCTATATTAAACTGCATCTGCCACTTCTCCGACCACTGCATCAGTCTATTCAAATCTTCCTGGAGTGCTCGAATGTCCTCGTCAGAATGAATTCGACGGCCTATTTTGGTGTCATCGGCAAACTTGCCGATGTCGCTCTTTATGCCCTCATCTATGTCGTTTATGTAGATTGTGAACAGCAGGGGGCCCAACACTGACCCCTGTGGAACACCGCTCGTGACGCTTCCCCACTCTGATTTCTCCCCATTTATGCAAACTCTCTGCTGCCTATTTGTCAACCATGCCTCTATCCAGGAAAAAAATTTCTCCTCCTATTCCATGTGCTTTAATTTTCCTCAATAGTCTCTGATGTGGGACCCTGTCAAAAGCCTTACTGAAGTCCATATACACAATATCATATTCGTTACCATGATCTACCTCCTCAAATACCTTAGTGAAAAAAGTTAATAAATTCGTAAGGCAGGAACGTCCCTTTGTAAAACCATGCTGAGATTCGTTGATTAATTTATGCTTTTCAAGGTGGCTACGAACTGCCTCGGCAATTATTGATTCCATAAATTTTCCCACTATGGAGGTTAGGCTTATTGGTCTATAGTTCGAAGCTAAGGACCTGTCACCTGTTTTGAAAATAGGTATCACATTTGCCATTTTCCACTTATCTGGCACCATGCCAGTTTGTAGTGATATGTTGAAAAGATTAGCCAAAGGTGTGCTAAGCTCCTCTTTACATTCCTTTAGAACCCTTGCATACAGTTCATCAGGGCCTGGGGATTTGTTAGGTTTTAATTTATCTATTTGCCTAAGGACCATGTCACTTGTGACCCTAATAGTGCACAGTTTATTATCGTCCTGTTCTACATAATTTATCATTACTGGAATATCACTGGTATCCTCCTGTGTAAAAACTGAGAGGAAGTATGTGTTAAAAATTCTACACATTTCCTTATCACTGTCAGTGAGCTGACCCGAGGAACTTTTGAGTGGGCCTATCTTGTCCCTGATCTTACTTCTGTATACCTGAAAGAATCCTTTTGGGTTAGTCTTCGATTCTCTTGCAACTTTAACCTCATAATCTCTTTTTGCTTTTCTAATTCCCTTTTTTATTTCTCTCTTTAACTGAATATATCGATTTCTTAATTGCCCCTCTCCTCTTTTGATTTGCCTATATATGCCTCTCTTTTGACCAATCAGATATTTTAATCTATTGTTCATCCATTTAGGATCATTTTTGTTTGATCTGATTTCCCTATTTGGAACATAATTTGACTGAGCAGCTAGAACTATGCCCTGGAAAGCATCATATCGGCAACCATCACCACCTACCTGACCCCTAGTCAGGTCATTCCAGTTCAGCCCACCTAAGTAATTTTTCAGTCCTATGAAATCAGCCAAGCGAAAGTCAGGGACGGAGACTTGATTGCCATTATTAGGGGAATTCCATGATATGTTAAAACTGAGTGATTTGTGATCACTCTCCCCAAGCTCATCATTAACCTCATTAACTATCTCTCTGACTCATTTGTGTCTTCAACTTCCAATTGTGGCCTCTTGTTTCTGTGTCCCCTCCCTGGAACATCCTGTCCTTGTCCACCTTGTCTATTCCACGCAGTATTGTGTGTGTGTGTGTGTGTGTGTGTTAGGTGGTCATAGAGTTTTGTGAATATCTTGGTTACAGTGATTTTAGTGGATTTGAGATGGGTGATGAGATGCATTTGTGGATGTGAAATGTGATTTTTGTGTGTGTTCAGAAGAGGTGTGTTGGGAGATGGGTGAGTGGATGTGAAGAAATGCGGGTGAGATGGAGAGGGGTATGGGGAGGGTTGTATTAGAAATTTAATGAAATATGGGGGGGATTTTACTGAAAATAAAGGTAATGTGTGAATATTTTAAAAAGAAATTATAGAATTGAAAAGTTATTATATACTGGAAAAGAATGGAGGGTATTGAAACATGTCGCAATAGTTGGGTAGTGAGATTAGTTGATGTGAGTATAATATTAAGATAACATTGTTTGGAATTTTAACCCAGAGGGTTAGGCACCCAGGATAACCCATTAAAATCAGTGCATCATTGGAGACTTGTCTTATTTACTTTGGGAATGCTATTGACAAGTTGGCTAACATGCAGATATTTATCTACTGCTTGGTGAGCAGGGGCAGGAGGTTTAAGGAAACATGCCTAATGTTTCACCAGTGATCAATCCCCAGTCTCAGTGAGAGCCAAATCTTCTGCCTTGACTCTGTCATTGATATCAAAGTTCCATAACTTTGCTGGATATTTTGCTGATCACATACAGCAGTGCTTATCCTTAGGGCATCTGACAAATGTCACCGATATTCCACGTCAGTTATCAGTGAGTTATCTAGGTGGCAGGTTCAGTAAAGTGTTTAACCCTTAAACTGTCCAAACGTAGATATACGTTTTTTCAACATTTGAAAGTATGTAAAAAAGTAGATTTTTTTTTACATTTGAAAACGTGTAAAAAAAAAAAACTTTGATTTTTTTTATTGAAAATATATAAAAAAAACTTAGATCTACTTTTGGAGCACTACGCATATGAACATAGATCTGCTTGGACAGTTTAAGGGTTAAATGTAACCATGCCAATGAGAGGCTCTTGATCCAGCTTATATTTGTCTCATTGGCAATGGCCATGCCTTGATCCAGGATAGCACTCTAATCCTATGTGCAGACAAGCACCAGATGACCCAAGTCTATGGTCAGGCTCTTAGAGTAGAAAAACTCTTGGAACTCATCAAAGGTGTATCAAAGTACGTAGCTACCTTGAACAAACTCCTGTATGGAACAGTTATTAAAAATACTGAAACAAAAAACTGGAAATTCATCAGGTAAGAATACCTCTTGTAAAATTGCTTGAGATTTATTGATCAAATTCTTCCAATGTGACATTAATTCCATCAGCTTTCTGCACAGTTCAGGCTCACTGATCTGTAATTAACTACTAAGGATCTATATCCTGTTTGCTATGGGTCCCTCAAGAGGTGCGGTGATGTCAATGAGGGGCTCTTGATCCAAAGAATTGGAGCTACTCCCCTTTTCCATTTAATAATTCTTGCATGATCCCTGCAAGTTTAGAACTGTCCCTATGAATGTGATATTAAAACAGTTAACCAGTACAAGTAGCACCTGGTTGATCAGATGAACACCAGACAAGTCTGACCCAGGGCTGGGCTTGGGGAGTCGTAAAACTTTAAAATCATCGAAGGTACACGCTATATCAAAAGTAAAGGTTTACCTAGAGAGGGTTTCGGGGGTCAACGCCCCCGCAGCCCGGTCTGAGACCAGGCCTCATGGTGGGTCAGGGCCTGATCAACCAGGTTGTTACTGCTGGCCGCATGCAAGCTGATGTACAAACCACAGCCTGGCTGGTCAGGTACTGACTTTAGGTGCATGTCCAGTGCCTTCTTGAAGACAGCCAAGGGTCTATTGGTAATCCTCCTTAACGTATGCTGGGAGGCAATTGAAGTCTTGGGCCCCGGACACTTACAGTATATTCCACATCCAACCCAGTAGCCATTTGCAGTGATTTCTTGGAGAGACTAGATAATGGTCTACTAGGTTTCTCAGCAATCCCTTAAAACCCTTGAAAATACTTTATCAGGCCCTGGTGACTTGTTTGGTTTTAATGTATCTTTGAGGACCATGTCATTAGTGATTATGATCTTTCATAGATCACCTTCATCCTGTCTTGCATAATTATTGATTTAATGGGATTTCATTTGTAATGTCCTGCACAGATACAAAGAAATAAATGTTAAAAGTGATACACATTTCTTTGTGAATACAGTGGACCCCCAGTTTGCGTTATTAATCTGTTCCTGAGAACTCATCGTAAACCAAAATTATCGAAAAGCGAATCAATTTTCCCCATAAGAAATAATGGAAATCAAATTAATCCGTGCAAGACACCCAAAAGTATGAAAAAAAAAATTTTTACCACATGAAATATTAAGTTTAATGCACAAACTGAAGAAGACATGCACAGTTGGTAGTACTCTACTAACAATAGAATACATGACACTTACCTTTAATGAAGATCTGGTGATGATTGATGGGATGGGAGGAGGGGAGAGTGTCGAAGTTGTTAATGTTTAGAAGGGGAATCCCCTTCCATTAGGGCTTGAGGTAGCAAGTCCTTTTCTGGAGTTACTTCCCTTCTTTTAATGCCACTAGGACCAGCTTGAGAGTCGCTGGACGTCTGTCGCACAACATATCTGTTCATAGAGGCCTGTACCACCCGTTCCTTTATGACTTTCCTAAAGTGGTTCACAACATTGTCAGTGTACAGGTTGCCAACACGGCTTGCAATAGCTGTGTGAGGGTGATTTTCATCAAAAAAGGTTTGCACTTCAAGCCACTTTGCACACATTTCTTTAATCTTTGAAGTAGGCAACTTCTTCAATTTCTCTATCCCCTCCTCCGAAGCAGTTTCCTCAGGTCTGGCCTCTTGCTGTTAAGATGATCTAGCAGCTCATCAGTGGTTCGTTCGTCATTGTCCTCCTCCACCAACTCTTCCACATCCTCCCCACTAACCTCCAATCCCAAGGACTTCCCCAATGCCACATTGGATTCCTCAACTGGCATAGGATTTCCAGGGTTAGCCTCAAACCCTTCAAAATCCCTTTTGTCTACACATTCTGGCCACAGTTTTTTCCAAGCAGAGTTCAAGGTCCTCTTAGTCACTCCCTCCCAAGCCTTACCTATAAGGTTTACATAATTGAGGATATTAAAGTGATCTCTCCAAAACTCTAAGAGTCAATAGTGTGTCTGTGGTCACTTCAAAGCACCTTTCAAACATAGCTTTTGTGTACAGTTTCTTGAAGTTGGAAATGACCTGCTGGTCCATCGGCTGCAGGAGAGGAGTGGTATTAGGAGGCAAAAAAAGAACCTTAATGAAGCTCATGTCCCAAGAAAGTTGCTCTGCCAAGTCTGTAGGATGACCAGGAGCATTGTCTAATATCAGGAGGCACTTAAGGTCTAATTTCTTTTCAGTTAGGCAATTTTTCACATTGGGGCAAATGCATGGTGTAACCAGTCATAGAAAGTCCCTAGTGACCCATGCTTTACTGTTTGCCCTCCACAGCACACACAAATTAGCCTTGAGGACATTCTTTTGCCTGAACACTCTGGGAGTTTGAGTGATACACCAATAAAGGCTTCACTTTGCAATCACCACTAGCATTGGCACACACTATGTATGCCACTACGATTCTTAAATCTTTCAAACCAACCTTTGCTGGCCTTAAATTCACTCACGTCACCACTAGTTGCTGGCATTTTTTCAATTAAATCCTCATGCTACTTCCTAGCCTTTTCACAAATGATCGCTTGAGAGATGCTATCTTCTGCTATCTGTTTTTCATTTATCCACACCAATAACAGTCTCTCAACATCATCTAACACTTGAGGTCGCTGTTTCGTAATCAAGTTGCACCTTTTGCAACAACAGCTTCCTTGATTGTCGTTTTCCTGGTCACTATAGTGGAGATGGTTGATTGGAGTTTGGTATACAACCTGGCCAGCTCCAGCACATGCACTCCACTTTCGTACTTTGCAATTATCTCTCTTCATTTCAATAGTCATTAGCACCCTTTCTCTCGAAGGGTTGGCACTAGAAGCTTTCTTGGGGCCCATGGTGACTTACTTTGCAGAAACAAGCACCAAAAACACTGTGATAATATGGAATGTACCGAATGTATCCTTAGATGCGAACACACTGGCTGGCGTGTAAACACTGGCACACACGGGGCAGTTCAGGACACGCATGGACACGTCTCGGATGAATCGCGTATACCGGGTTTTTAACGGGAACCGAGGCAAAATTTTTGTGTTAGAATGTATCGCATACCGGATTTATCGGATACCGATGGCATCGCGAACCGGGGGTCCACTGTATAATGCATATTTACTACATTTTTTATTGCAAAAATTGACTTGCTTGGCAGGTTTTATCTGGCGATGCTGTCATTGTTCGTGGGCAGCCCAAAGGGGGGCCTCCCCCGGAGAGACAAATCAACTTTTCCAATGTTGTTGCTCCACGTACAGCTCGACGAGCGACATCAAAGTGAGTATAGTGTGTGGTAGAGGTCTTTGAGGTTTGTCTCATGACCTCCATATCCTTCCTTGTCTTGGAGTAAAAAATTAAATGAGGATTGTGTCTCTCATTAATAGTAGTACATAAGCTAGGATTTTCAGTGTCATAGATATACTTATCTGCATAATAGAAAAGTTGTAATTCAGCTTGGCAGTATAGTAGGTGCATATAAATCACAGTACTCTAAATAGTATGAAAGTTGATGTGCACTGATATATTATAGGATGCTTAATCATACAGAAGTCTAAAATACTGTATACCCTTCTTAATTGACTGGTCAAGATTAATGTAATTGAGGATGTGCTTAAGGTCGTGTAGCAGGTTACTAATTAGGTCCTCTGGTGCCTAAAGTGACTGATTGATCAACAGTATTTGTATATAGCTTGGGGTATTTCATAAATTTTGTTCATTTATCTGAATTTTACTTCATATTTTTCATGCAAATACTGGAATTTGTATTTTTTCCTACAGTGCTCCCGAGACTACTGACGATCCTTATGGCTGGGAGAGCAGAGAATTTTTGCGCAAGAAGGTGATTGGCAAGGAAGTTCTTTTTACAGTTGAAACAAAGACTTCTACTGGAAGAGAATATGGTTCTATTTACCTTGGCAAAGGTTGGTGTCTTATATCATGGATGATATGTGATCTTTAATTATATTCACAGTACCTAGATACAGTATTTTGATTAATAAATTTTATTTTTTTCTGAGCGTCATTCTTTTCCTTGCTTTAATATTTTTCTTAATTGCCTTATATTTTCCTTCTTACCACATAGGACATTGTCAGATGTTCTGAAAACTGAGTTTCAAGTATACTGCATATGTATTTTATCAAACATCATGATGTTCAGCAGCTGTTTACAAGACTACATAGTCTTTAATATGAGATTAATCCAGCACAGTGTGCTGGAGTTAACTAGAATAAGTATTTTAAATGCTAGGTATGGCTGGATTGATAGATTTGAGGCATATTGTTCACACTTAAATTAAGTGACAGGTTGTGACTGCTGAAGACAGTGCAGATGATTTTAACAATGTTCTATATCTGTACATAATTAAAGGTAGTGCCCTGAGAATTTCAGTGTTTAGAGTAAATAAAAAAGTTTAGATAAAGGTATGTGTCCAGAGTAGTGCTTTTGCAGAGGGGACTGAGCTGAGACAGACTGAACCAAATGACTTAATCTAAAGGAATTTAAAATGAGAGGTGATATAAAATATTTGTGGCAATGATGAGAACAGTCTTTACAGTAGAAGTATTTAGAATCGGGGACACATGTAAACACCATCCCCAAACCATCTGTAGAGATATGAGATGCATGGTAAGAGCAGTAACGAAATGTGTAGAAGTAGAATAAGTTAAGCAAAACATGTAGCAGACTCAGACACGAGTCTAAATTGATAAAGCTAAGGAAATGAGTTGCAAAGATGACTAAAATTGTCCTTGTTAATTGACGAGTCTTAACTACATTAAAGATAAAAGAATAAAAAAAAAATTTAGTACAGTGGTACCTCATGTTATGAACTTAATTTGTTCCAGAAGGCTGTTAGTGCCAATATATAACGAGTTTGTCCCCATAAAGAATAATGTAAATTAGATTAGTCTGTTTCAGACCCCCAAAAATGCATTTACAAAAGCACTTACAAAAATACGTACACTTACATAATTGTTCGAGTTAGCTGTTCAAAACACGAGGTACCACTGTACTTGTACAATCAGTGGGGAGAACAAAGCATACAGAAAGATGCCAGGAACAATGCTACAACTGTGGAAAACATTAAAATGTGTGGTATACTGAAGTGGAGACATGTACTAGCATGGCTCTTATAATCATGAATTTGTAATAAAGTAGTGTTTCAGTTTTTTAATTATGAAGAATCTCTTTAATTGTAACTTTTGCATATAGACATTGCCACTGGAGAAAACTTGACTGAAGTAATGGTTGCGGAAGGTCTTGTGGCAGTAAGACGAGAAAATATCAGAGAGAGTAATCTGATTGATCTTGAAGAGACTGCCAGAAGCCAGGGCAAGGTGAGTTGGTCAAAATTTATGCCTGACAGGCTAGGGTGTTCAGGAGAGGGGTGGGATTAAATTATGGGGAATCAAATACAAAATGGGAATTGACACAGTTGCTTTTTGCTGATGATACTGTACTTGTGGGAGATTCTAAAGAAAAATTGCAAAGGTTAGTGGATGAGTTTGGGAGTGTGTATAAAGGTAGAAAGTTGAAAGTGAACATAGAAAAGAGTAAGGTGATGAGGGTATCAAATGATTTAGATAAAGAAAAATTGGATATCAAATTGGGGAGGTGGAGTATGGAAGAAATGAATGTTTTCAGATACTTGGAAGTTGACGTGTCGGCGGATGGATTTATGAAGGATGAGGTTAATCATAGAATTGATGAAGGAAAAAAGGAGAGTGGTGTGTTGAGGTATATGTGGAGACAAAAAACGTTATCTATGGTGGCAAAGAAGGGAATGTATGTAAGTATAGTAGTACCATCACTCTTATATGGGTGTGATGCTTGGGTTGTGAATGCAGCAGCGAGGAGGTGGTTGGAGGCAGTGGAGATGTCCTGTCTAAGGGCAGTGTGTGGTGTAAATATTATGCAGAAAATTCGGAGTGTGGAAATTAGGAGAAGGTGTGGAGTTAATAAAAGTATTAGTCAGAGGGCAGAAGAGGGGTTGTTGAGGTGGTTTGGTCATTTAGAGAGAATGGATCAAAGTAGAATGACGTGGAGAGCATTTAAATCTGTAGGGGAAGGAAGGCGGGGTAGGGGTCATCCTTGAAAAGGTTGGAAGGAAGGGGTAAGGGAGGTTTTGTGGGCAAGGGGCTTGGACTTCCAGCAGGCGTGCATGAGCATGTTCGATAGGAGTGAGTGGAGTCGAATGGTATTTGGGACCTGACAATCTGTTGGAGTGTGAGCAGGGTAGTATTTAGTGAAGGGATTCAGGGAAACTGGTTTTTATATAGCTGGACTTGAGTCCTGGAAATGGGAAGTACAATGCCTGCACTCTAAAGGAGGGGTTTCGGGATATTAGCAGTTTGGAGGGATATGTTGTGTATCATTATACGTATATGCTTCTAAACTGTTGTTCTGAGCACCTCTGCAAAAACAGTGATTGTGTGAGTGAGGTGAAAGTGTTGAATGATGATGAAAGTATTTTCTTTTTGGGTCACCGTGCCTCAGTGGGAGATGGCTGACGTGTTAAAAAAAAAAAAAAAAGGCACAAAGGTTTGATGATGTTAAGGTATATAGACTTCAGTTTTTTAGTGACCCAACTTTCACGCTGATTTGGTTATTTGGGGATAGGCATTCAGAAAATTAACCTTTTGAGTTTGTGTAATGGACACTTATAATATGTTAAGGGCACCCTACATTGGACTCGAAAACTGCAGTAGACATGAATGCTTTTAGTATTTCCATTGCTGTTTTTCTGTACATGTGGGATACCCTTCAGTTTTGTGCATAAATCTATAGCTGAATCTTATGAAGTACTTCAAAGTAGAGTTTTAAAATGAGTTTATATATAAATTTAGGTACATAAAATAAATTTTGTGTATGAATCTAATGAAAATAGGAGAAACGTTGTAGCACATTTTGAGTGTTCATTCATGGTATAAGACTGATGTGGAGACTATTCTGTTTTTCCAAGCTTCCCCCTCCCCCCCCCCCTTTTTTTTTTGTAGGTTAAAATAATTTTTTTGCCTATTTTTCTAAACTATTTTCTTTTGATGAGTTTTGGATTTTTTTTTATACCAAACAGCTGCTTATGAGGTATGAAAAGTTAAGATAATCATTTTCAATGCAAAATTATTTTTTTTAATACTGGCCATCTCTCATTGAGGTAGGGTGACCTAAAAAAGAAACTTCCACCATCATTCTTGTATCATTTCTATATTAAAATTGACTGGGGACTATATTTTTTCTATCTTTTGTTCTATGTACATTCATGTATATTATGCAAGTACTGATGGTGACATGTTCTATGTGACTAGCAGGCATATGTTGATTTTTGTTATCTGGCAGACCATTGTAGTTAGAATGGGAAATCTGGGTTGGAGGTGTTTTTTTTTTTTTGTAGTTATTTGAAATTTTGTGAACATTTGGATTTAGGTATGCAATAACATAATGAAAATTTGAGTTTGTCAAAGTGTTTATTTGAAGTTTTAATGAAAATGGAAGTCTTTTGTTAACTAGCTGTATTAATACATGACTTCTTACTCACTCAGGGAAAGTGGGCAAGTGATGATGCGAAGCATGTTCGCAGTGTCAAATGGACATGTGAAAATATGCGCTCTTTCGTGGACAAGGCTAAGGGAAAACCCATTGAAGCTGTAATTGAGCATGTCCGTGATGGTTCTACAGTTCGTTGTTTCCTCCTCCCAGATTTTCATTATATTACTCTCATGATTTCTGGGATTAGGGTAAGTTACATAAAGTTGATGTTAAATGAAATTTATTGAATTGCATATGGGATGCTACAAGATGGGATTGAAGGATAAATTCTGGGTATTAATTTTTTAAATACAGTACACTTGAATAATTGGATATCACATTGGAGGGAGTATGGAAGAAGTGAATGTGTTCAGGTATATGGGAGTAGATTTGTCAGCAGATGAGTTTATTAAGAACAAAGTTGACCATAGAATTGATAAAAATGTGAGTGGTGCATTGAGGTACACTGGACCCCCGCCTTACGATGTTAATCCGTTCCTGAGAGCTCATCGTGAGCCGAAATTATCGTAAGGCGAATTAATTTTCCCCCTAAGAAATAATGGAAATCAAATTAATCCGTGCAAGACACCCAAAAGTCTGAAAAAAAAGAAATTTTTACCACATGAAATATTAATTTTAATAATACATTCAAACTTAAGAGGACATGCACAATTAATACTCTACTAAGAATAGAATACATGACACTTACCTTTATTGAAGACCTGGTGATGATTGATGGGATGGGAGGAGGGGAGATTGTGGAAATTATTGTTTAGAAGGGGAATCCCCTTCCATTAGGACTTGAGGTATCAAGTCCTTTTCTGGGGTTATTTCCCTTCTTCTTGTAATGCCACTAGGACCAGCTTGAGTCACTGGACCTCTGTCGCATAACAAATCTGTCCATAGAGCTCTGTACCTCCTGTTCCTTTAAGATTTGCCTAAAATGAGCCACAACATTGTCATTGTAATAGTCACCAGCATGGCTTGCAATAGCTGTGTTAGGGTGCTTTTCATATATAAGGGTTTGCAGTTCAACCCACTTAGCACACATTTCCTTAATCTTTGAAGTAGGCACAATGGATTCCACAACTGGCATAGGCTTCTCAGGGTTAGCCCCAAACCCTTCAAAATCTTTCTTAATTTCCATACTAATTTTCACCCTTTTTACCACAGGGTTGGCACTAGAAGCTTTCTTGGGGCCCGTGGTGACTTATTTTGCAGTTACAAGCACAAAAAACGCTGGGATAAGGTGAAATGTACCGAATGTATGCGTGGATGCGACTGCACTGGCTGGCTTGTAAACACTGGCGCTGAGGCCACACATGGGATGCGTCCTGGACGAATCGCGTGAGGCAAGTTTTTTAGCGCGAGGCGAGGCAAAATTTTTGCGTTAAAATGTATCATATGGCGGGATTTAATGTAACGCAATGCCATCGTAAGGCAAGGGTCCACTGTACTTTTTTTACACGTTGGCCATTTCCCACCTAGGCAGGGTGACCCAAAAAGAAAGAAAAAACTTTCATTCAATACTTTTACCATCACTCACACAAAATCACTGTCTTTGCAGAGGCACTCAGATACAACAGTTTATGTCCCTCCAAACTGCCAATATCCCGAACCCCTTCTTTAAAATGCAGGCATTATACTTCCCATTTCCAGGACTCAAGTCTGGCTAACCAGTTTCCTTGAATCCCATCACAAAATACTACCCTGCTCACTCTCCAACAGCTCATCAGGTCCCAAAAACCATTCGTCTCTGTTCACTCCTATCTAACACGCTTGCGCACGCTTGCTGGAAGTCCAAGCCCCTCGCCCACAAAACCTCCTTTACTCCCCTCCCTCCAACCTTTTCGGGGACAACCACTACCCCGCCTTCCTTCCCCAACAGATTTATACTCTCTCCAAGTCTCTACTTTGTTCCATTCTCTCTAAATGACAAAACCACCTCAATAACCCCTCTTCAGCCCTCAGACTAATACTTTTAGTAACTCCACACCTCCTAATTTCCACACTACAAATTCTCTGCATAATATTTACACCACACATTGTCCTTAGACACAAAATCTCCTCCTCCAGCTGCCTCCTTGCTGCAGCATTTACAACCCATGCTTCACACCCATATAAGAGTGTTGGTACCACTATACTCTCGTACATTCCCATCTTTGCCTCCATGGATAATGTTCTTTGTCTTTACAAATACCTTATCGCACAACTCGCCTTTTTTCCTTCATCAATTCTGTGGTTAACCTCGTCCTTCATAAACCCATCCACTGACAAATCAATTCCAAAATATCTGAAAAACTTCACTTTTTCCATATTCCCTCCCTCCAATGTGATACCCTATTTTTCTTTATCCAAATCGTTTGATACCCTCGTCACCTTACTCTTATCTATGTTGACTCCAGCATCTCCACATGCTTTTACAGATGCAGGTTCCATAATTGTGCTGCATACTCCAACATAGGCCTAGCATACGTTGTATAAAGGGCCAGTAATGACTGTCTAGATTACCGAAGCCTACTCTTAGATTTGCTGAAAGTTTTTTTTTTTTTTTCCTCGTTTTTTTTCAGTGCCCAATGAATAAACTAGATTCTGAGGGCAAGCTTGACAAGTCAAGTAGTGAACCATTTGCTGATGAAGCCCGCTACTTCACAGAATCTAGACTGCTACAAAGAGATGTAGAGATCATTCTGGAAACTTTCAACAACAATAACTTTGTTGGCTCGATCATCCATCCGGTGAGCATTATATGTTAATACGTTGGAATGCTTGTGTGCATTGACATGGTAAAATATACTGTTTTTTTTACTCTTCGATATTTAGTTTAGCTAAGAACAATATATTATGGCATATTGCAGCATACTAAAGTAGTTGCAGAATTCTCATATACATAAAAAAATTGTATGTCTAATACAGTATGGAGAGAGTAATTTATAGAAAATCTTATTTGGTTGTTTTTTAAAGGTTTACAGCTAAATGATGACTTGATATACCAGAACTTTTTCTTTGCCATACTTTTTTTTTTTCTTGAAGTAAAGCCTAGTGTTGAATGAGGCATGCACATAATAACTTGATGGAATTGTGTGCAAGTTTTTCAGAAAGTCGTACATGTATATTTTACTCAGTGTAGTTGTAGATATTTTATCCTACTTGATCACTAGCACTAGTGACCTGTGGCACTCAAAGCATTGTAAGCTTATCACTCATTCAGATTTGGATATTAATGTTATCTGTTATCAAGGATTATCATCAGTTCTTCAGATCTTGTTATATAATCAATTGTGATTAAGCCTCATGTTTTTCAGACATTGCAATCAAGAAATTATTACAGCTTGTTTTGAAATGTAATATTATATTAATTTCTTATCTTTCAGAATGGAAACATTGCTGAAGCATTGTTACGCGAAGGCTTTGCCAGATGTGTTGATTGGTCCATAGCAACAGTAACAGGAGGACCAGAAAAATTGAGGGCTGCAGAAAAACAAGCCAAAGAAAAGCAGCTTCGGCTGTGGGCAGATTACAAGCCCTCGAGTCTAACAGTAAGGCACTCGCCATTTGTTGACTTAGTTGTATATTCTTGGTAGAGTATGTATAAAGTAACCCAGTGGGGAAAACAAGTTAGCATAAAATTTGACCATACTGTGGGGATAGCTTCTAAGGTCACATCTTGTATACAAGATGTGACCACTATCAACACCATAAAAGTTTGTCAGATTCCACTTGTTTTAGTCTGATTTATAAAAATACACTTTCAATGTGTAACTATTTTTTGTTTTCTTGGAAGTGGGAAGTACAGTGCCTGCACTTTAAAGGAGGGGTTTGGGATAATTGGGTGTTTGGAATGACATCTAAAGTGTCGTATCTGGGCACCTCTGCAAAGACAGTGATTATGTAAATGATGGTGAAAGTGTTTCCAGCATGTGGAAAAGAAAAAGAAATTGGCTTTGTCCTGCTAAATAAAAATGCAAGTCCTTAATTCACTGATCTTATCAGTTTATGAATTTTTTAATGCAGATTGCTGACAAGGACAAGGAATTCACTGGCAAAGTGGTAGAAGTTGTTAATGGTGATGCTTTAGTAGTAAAACGGCAAGATGGCACAACTAAAAAAATATTCTTGTCCAGTGTAAGGCCTCCAAGGTAAGTAGAGATTTTGCAACATTCTGTGCATTCTGTACTTGATAAAATATAACAAAACTGGACAAGTTTGTGAAAATGGGTATTGCAACATATTTCTAAAAGTTGACTCGATATAAATACAGTACCATGCATATAAAATGCCATTTTGAAATTGTGTTAAGTGAATAATATATTTATAAACTAGGCTGTATAGAAAAGAATAAGGCACAATACTGTGACTGGACCAGTACACAAATAACCCACACATAAGAGGCTGAAACTTACGACATTTCAGCCCAACTTGGACTGTTAACTAGCCACAGTGTGTAACCAGCTAATGGTCCAAATTGGACAAAAGTGTCATAAGATTGTCTCCTGTGTGCAGGTTATTTGTGTATAGGCTGTATAGATTTTCTGTATGTATTTATGTATTATATTTTTGTTTCACTATTTAGACTTCCGGATTCAGATACTCCTAGACCACCAGGCAAGAACTTCCGTCCCCTCTACGACATTCCTTGGTTGTTTGAGGCACGAGAGTTCTTGCGTAAAAAGCTCATTGGACAGAAGGTTCATTGCACGGTTGATTATATCCAGCCGGCTCAGAATAACTTCCCTGAAAAAACCTGCTGTACTGTCAAAATTGGAGATGTGTAAGTTTGGCACATTGTAGACAAGTATGGAATTTTCTGTATTTTTCTTGCCTTGGTTGATAGGCTTCATTGACTTGAAATGCAAGTGATGCCTTGTTACTATTTAAAATTTTCAAAAATTTGAACATGTCGGAATACAAACTGGATTTTTTTTACAAAACGACAAAAAAAAAAAAAAATTTTAGTCTTTCTTTTGTTACTTACCAAGGATTAGCATGAATATTATCATTATTTTTATGCTCTAGATTCACTAACCATTAGGAGCGGCATAAGAGGTGAAGTTTTTTATTGTCAAATTCAGCCTTCATTTATTTATCATTGCTTATGATTATAAGTTTACCATATATCCTGATTAGTGTTCATATTTAATTCTTCACTTTTTTCTGTAAGTATTTATACCTCTCATCACAATCCTCTCTGCACTTAATGATCTAAATTCTGCCTTGTTCTGTTGGTGGGTCTACTGGAGTTTCTAGAGAGGAAAGGGAGGTACTGTCTTAGTGTAGGTTAGGTTCTGTGACAGTTTCCAGGAGCCAGATGAAGAATGAGGGACCTTGTCAACTTCCTTGGTATGCCATTGTGCCATTGTCTTGAAAGATACTCCTCATGGCACTGTACTTGAGGGCATGGTCAGTCATGTTCACTGGCCCTTCTTAGGTTCTTATCGAGCCAGGTCATCAGTCTGTAACCAAGGCATAAGTACCTGGTTACTGGTGCAATTGCTTTCCTTTGACAGCTATCCAGCTGCATCTTCCTCCATCCATGGATGTCTTCTCCCACAGGTACTCTCAACAGCCCTCTGCTAGATTACCAAGACGTCCTTCCTACTAAACACCTGGGTTACCCCCCACATTTTCGTCGGAACTTTGCCACCAGTGGTGAGGTGACAGTGAGGAGTGAAAATGTTGAAGTAAGATAAGCTTACCCTTCTGTCTCTACCACATCCTCACTCAGGTGCCATACATTTGCTGCTGTTGCCCTTCCCCTGCAATGAACTTCAGGGTGCTACTGGGGTTGTGAGCGACTTCATCCTCTACACTTGGTGAAAAATCACACTTGTGATTCTTTCTCAGGTTGAAAATAGGTGTATGGTCCAACAGGTAATGCTGCAGACAGCTCCAAACTTTGGAATTAAAACTCCAAATTAAAAGTTGTGGGTCTCAGTATGGTTTAAGAGGAAGATCCTTTGTGAGACCTCTACCCACTCTACCGGAGGTATCCCAGCGAGTGAGCACGTCCCCTGTATATCCCAGTGCTTAACAAGCTAGGGAATAGCATATGAAGGTACAAATAAAAATGGGAACTATGGCTATAGTTTACTTAATAACAAAAAAGGGCTAGAATACAACATCTCCTGATGGAAATTTACACAATATAACAATTGACCTATGAGACTTATTACCAGGGGGAAGGGTAGATGTTATCAGTAACACGGACTAGTACTCACTCTTAATTCACCGACCAGCTGACCCGAGGTTCCCAATGCGTGGTCTACTACACACGCGGCTGTCCAGAGCTCTCGCTCGACGGACCTGTCACCAACAACCTCCTTGCCCCGCTCTTCCCTGGGCTTATATCGTAGTCAAAGTACCCCCCTCCCCAATGTTGTATGTACCACGTGTACGACCTGACGCCTAGGTCTGAGGCGTCAAGAACAAAAGACCTCAGACGTGGGCGTGGCTACAGACGCCTGCCAAGGCAAGGTGTGACCATATAATTGGTCAAATTAGGTCTCCCCAGAGACCTCACAAGCCCAGCTGGACTACATCACACCTTGCCTTCTTACTGAA
Source organism: Cherax quadricarinatus (assembly GCF_038502225.1). Lineage (NCBI taxonomy): Eukaryota > Metazoa > Arthropoda > Malacostraca > Decapoda > Parastacidae > Cherax > Cherax quadricarinatus. The sequence continues at coordinate 7,383,918 of NC_091379.1, forward strand.
GGAAGAAAGAAAAGGGAAGGTGGGATGGGGTTGGTTGCTAGTCCCTCAACCATTGCTGCTGGTCCTCTGTTAAGTCTTTAATCTAAAATTGGTATAAATTCGAGTAAGTAAGGTGGTAATGGTACCTTACTGGGATCTACCCTCTTTCTGCACGCCATATTGGATACTCTACTCTTTTAAGATATGACCCCTATGGGTTCATTGTTTCTGTGAATGTAAAAGTAACACACCTCTGAGTTGGACTCATTGCTGCTGTTGGCTGTTAATGATATGGGGTGTGAGTGGCTGCTATTTTGACTGATATACAGCAGCACTGCTGGTGTTATTAATGAACCCTAAGTAGTTAAGTGTGAATATCTTAAGGGGAATAGGGCAAACCTGGGAGGCACCAATAGAGGAGGAGATACACCAGGACATATCAGCAGTTTCTGGGGAAAATTAGTAAGCTGTTAACCTCTTGTTAATTTATTTTCCCTTCTCCAAAATATTAATCCTTTGCTTTTTAAAGAAGAGATGAGCTAGGAACCTTCGTCATTGCATGACTGGAATTAATGTGTGTCATTTGTATTGAGGAGTCATCCTCAACACCACTTACCTTGGGTCTAGTAGTTAGTTCCTCTAGGTGTGAATATTTTTTCACTTTATTTACTTGCAATGTATTATCCTCCTCCAAATGGCTATGAAGGTTGAATTCTACATCTAGTGATTAGTTCAGAATGTATTTTTTTTATTATAGAAGACTTTCTAAGAAGGCTATGTCTTCTTACAAGAAAATGTTTGGTTTATAAAAAGCTTGGTGTATTGGTTTATGAACAACTTGGTGTGCATTGAGGGATTTGGGGGAAATTTGAAGGCAGGGATTAAAAAAAAAAAAGTGGCACTTGTAAGACGGGAGATTTAGGTTCGGTGAGTCTTCGTTATGTGCATATAATGCAGAATGTGTATTCTTTGGGTTACCTGCCATTATTCTTAAAAGTCAAATATGGATGGCTTTAATGATCATACAGTATGTTGCTATTCTTAACCACTGCACTGTGTATATCACTGGAGTACTATTACTAGAACACTAACTCCGATATCAATATTTCATATGAGAAAGGCCCTTTATTAATTTTGCACTTTAGAAGCTCCGTTGTCTGCATGTGGGGGGGGGAATGCTACAGAAGTGGAATATCATGGATGAATCATTGTAGCACACTTGAGATGATGTAAAATACATAAAGCAAAGGTAAATGCATAACCAAAAGACGATATAGCAGCTGCAGATTATGTATACATGTATATATTTTTTTTTCTTATTTCCCGTTTTCTAGTTAGAAGATAGCAATCATTGATTGGGAGCATTTGTCATTTGCTGAAGATTGTCTAAGGAAATTAAATTAAGTTACGAATACCATAAGAAATCTATATATAAAAATTAGCTTTGTTTATTCACATGATCACTGAGTTTTGTAACTAGTTTTGCAAGTGGTTGCAAGGCGATGAAACCTAATGAAACGTTTTGGGAGCAGGTTCCCAGCTGCACACTAGGAGCTTAATTTCATTGGTAATGTGTTGGTAATTTTATTACTTGACTGCAATTACAAATGCAATGAAATAGTGTTACTTTTTTTTTTTTTTTTTTTTTTTTTTTTTTTTTTTTTTTTTTTTTTTAATGCTGGCCATCTCCCACTGAGGCAGGGTGACCTCAAAAAGAAACACTTTCACCATTCACACAATCACTCAAAATTTAAATCACTTTAGTATACAAGATTGTTTTTGGGATTTCCTCAGCACACCATTGTTGACTTCATCAAAAAAATGCTCACTGATGTCCTAATTTTTGTCCTCTAGATTTGGAATTGATTTGCTAAAAGATGTTCTATTAATGCTAATTCACATGCCTTCACTTTAAAGGTAGTGTTGAATGTTTTACTCTTCTTGATGAGTATCTTAATAAATGTACTGCATACTGGTAATATAAACATAACAGGAAGGTTAAAAAAGTTTATTATGCCCTCCTCCCCCACTTCTTTTTCTGGTGTGGTAGGTCAGGCATTTGGAGGTTCAGGAATGTCCCTATTACATATTCGTAAGTGTTTATTAACTATCGACGAAGAAAGGGAGGCGGTAATTTCATGCACTGGCCAGGGAGGTATAACATCTTTTAGGAGTGAAGAAGAGCTGGATGTGAGTGTGGGGGAGGTGCATGAGGCATTATGTAAAATGAAAGGGGGTAAAGCAGCTGGAACTGACAAGATCATGACAAATGTTAAAAGCAGGGGGAGACAGTGTTGGAGTGGTTAGTATTTTTGTTTAATAAACCTAGGTAGTAGGTTAGTAGACAGCAACCACCCAGGGAAGTACTACCGTCCTGCCAGATGACTGTGAAACAGAAACCTGTAACTGTTTTGCATGATGGTAGGATTGCTGGTGTCTTTTTCTGTCTCATAAACACGCTAGATAACAGGGATATCTTGCTACTCCAACTTACACTTTGGTCACACTTCACAGACCTGCACATGCATATATATATACATACATCTAGGTTTTTCTCCTTTTTCTGCATAGCTCTTGTTCTTCTTTATTTCTTCTATTGTCCATGGGGAAGTGGAAAAGAACCTTTCCTCCGTAAGCCATGCGTGTCGTATGAGGCGACTAAAATGCCGGGAGCAATGGGCTAGTAACCCCTTCTCCTGTAGACATTTACTAAAAAATAGAAGAAAAACTTTATAAAACTGGGATGCTTGAATGTGCGTGGATGTAGTGCAGATGACAAACAGATGATTGCTGATGTTATGAATGAAAAGAAGTTGGATGTCCTGGCCCTAAGCGAAACAAAGCTGAAGGGGGTAGGGGAGTTTCGGTGGGGGGAAATAAATGGGATTAAGTCTGGAGTATCTGAGAGAGTTAGAGCAAAGGAAGGGGTAGTAGTAATGTTGAATGATCAGTTATGGAAGGAGAAAAGAGAAGATGAATGTGTAAATGCAAGAATTATGTGGATTAAAGTAAAGGTTGGATGCGAGAAGTGGGTCATAATAAGCGTGTATGCACCTGGAGAAGAGAGGAATGCAGAGGAGAGAGAGAGATTTTGGGAGATGTTAAGTGAATGTATAGGAGCCTTTGAACCAAGTGAGAGAGTAATTGTGGTAGGGGACCTGAATGCTAAAGTAGGAGAAACTTTTAGAGAGGGTGTGGTAGGTAAGTTTGGGGTGCCAGGTGTAAATGATAATGGGAGCCCTTTGATTGAACTTTGTATAGAAAGGGGTTTAGTTATAGGTAATACATATTTTAAGAAAAAGAGGATAAATAAGTATACAAGATATGATGTAGGGCGAAATGACAGTAGTTTGTTGGATTATGTATTGGTAGATAAAAGACTGTTGAGTAGACTTCAGGATGTACATGTTTATAGAGGGGCCACAGATATATCAGATCACTTTCTAGTTGTAGCTACACTGAGAGTAAAAGGTAGATGGGATACAAGGAGAATAGAAGCATCAGGGAAGAGAGAGGTGAAGGTTTATAAACTAAAAGAGGAGGCAGTTAGGGAAAGATATAAACAGCTATTGGAGGATAGATGGGCTAATGAGAGCATAGGCAGTGGGGTCAAAGAGGTATGGGGTAGGTTTAAAAATGTAGTGTTAGTGTTCAGCAGAAGTTTGTGGTTACAGGAAAGTGGGTGCGGGAGGGAAGAGGAGCGATTGGTGGAATGATGATGTAAAGAGAGTAGTAAGGGAGAAAAAGTTAGCATATGAGAAGTTTTTATAAAGTAGAAGTGATGCAAGGAGGGAAGAGTATATGGAGAAAAAGAGAGAAGTTAAGAGAGTGGTGAAGCAATGTAAAAAGAGACCAAATGAGAGAGTGGGTGAGATGTTATCAACAAATTTTGTTGAAAATAAGAAAGTTTTGGAGTGAGATTAACAAGTTAAGGAAGCCTAGAGAACAAATGGATTTGTCAGTTAAAAATAGGAGAGGAGAGTTATTAAATGGCGAGTTAGAGGTATTGGGAAGATGGAGGGAATATTTTGAGGAATTGTTAAATGTTGATGAAGATAGGGAAGCTGTGATTTCGTGTATAGGGCAAGGAGGAATAACGTCTTGTAGGAGTGAGGAAGAGCCATTTGTGAGTGTGAGGGAAGTTCATGAGGCAGTAGGTAAAATGAAAGGGGGTAAGGCAGCCGGGATTGATGGGATAAAGATAGAAATGTTAAAAGCAGGTGGGGATATAGTTTTGGAGTGGTTGGTGCAATTATTTAATAAATGTATGGATGAGGGTAAGGCACCTAGAGATTGGCAGAGAGCATGCATAGTTCCTTTGTATAAAGGCAACGGGGACAAAAGAGAATGCAAAAATTATAGGGGGATAAGTCTGTTGAGTATACCTGGTAAAGTGTACGGTAGAGTTATTATCGAAAGAATTAAGAGTAAGACGGAGAATAGGATAGCAGATGAACAAGGAGGCTTTAGGAAAGGTAGAGGGTGTGTGGACCAGGTGTTTACAGTGAAACATGTAAGTGAACAGTATTTAGATAAGGCTAAAGAGGTCTTTGTGGCATTTATGGATTTGGAAAAGGCGTATGACAGGGTGGATAGGGGGGCAATGTGGCAGATGTTGCAGGTGTATGGTGTAGGAGGTAGGTTACTGAAAGCAGTGAAGAGTTTTTACGAGGATAGTGAGGCTCAAGTTAGTGTATGTAGGAAAGAGGGAAATTGTTTCCCAGTAAAAGTAGGCCTTAGACAAGGATGTGTGATGTCACCGTGGTTGTTTAATATATTTATAGATGGGGTTGTAAGAGAAGTAAATGCGAGGGTCTTGGCAAGAGGCGTGGAGTTAAAAGATAAAGAATCACACATAAAGTGGGAGTTGTCACAGTTGCTCTTTGCTGATGACACTGTGCTCTTGGGGGATTCTGAAGAGAAGTTGCAGAGATTGGTGGATGAATTTGGTAGGGTGTGCAAAAGAAGAAAATTAAAAGTGAATACAGGAAAGAGTAAGGTTGAGGATAACAAAAAGATAGGTGATGAAAGATTGGATATCAGATTGGAGGGAGAGAGTATGGAGGAGGTGAATGTATTCAGATATTTGGGAGTGGACGTGTCAGCGGATGGGTCTATGAAAGATGAGGTGAATCATAGAATTGTTGAGGGGAAAAGGGTGAGTGGTGCACTTCAGAGTCTGTGGAGACAAAGAACTTTGTCCTTGGAGGCAAAGAGGGGAATGTATGCGAGTATAGTTTTACCAACGCTCTTATATGGGTGTGAAACATGGGTGATGAATGTTGCAGTGAGGAGAAGGCTGGAGGCAGTGGAGATGTCATGTCTGAGGGCAATGTGTGGTGTGAATATAATGCAGAGAATTCGTAGTTTGGAAGTTAAGAGGAGGTGCGGGATTACCAAAACTGTTGTCCAGAGGGCTGAGGAAGGGTTGTTGAGGTGGTTCGGACATGTAGAGAGAATGGAGCGAAACAGAGTGACTTCAAGAGTGTATCAGTCTGTAGTGGAAGGAAGGCGGGGTAGGGGTTGGCCTAGGAAAGGTTGGAGGGAGGGGGTAAAGGAGGTTTTGTGTGCGAGGGGCTTGGACTTCCAGCAGGCATGCGTGAGCGTGTTTGATAGGAGTGAATGGAGACTAATGGTTTTTAATACTTAACGTGCTGTTGGAGTGTGAGCAAAGTAACATTTATGAAGGGGTTCAGGGAAACCGGCAGGCCGGACTTGAGTCCTGGAGATGGGAAGTACAGTGCCTGCACTCTGAAGGAGGGGTGTTAATGTTGCAGTTTAAAAACTAGTGTAAAGCACCCTTCTGGCAAGACAGTGATGGAGTGAATGATGATGAAAGTTTTTCTTTTTCGGGCCACCCTGCCTTGGTGGGAATCGGCCAGTGTGATAATAAAATAAAAAAAAATATATACTTCTAAATTGTTGTATTCTGGGGACCTCTGCAAAAACAGTGATTATGTGTGAGTGAGGTGAAAGCGTTGAATAATGATGAAAGTATTTTCTTTTTGGGGATTTTTTCTTTTTTGGGTCACCCTACCTCGGTTGGAGATGGGCTACTAAATTAATAGGTGCATACTTTCATCTGAGATCTACATGGGCCATTTGTTTGTGTAGGTATTTTTAGGTTGTCCTTCAACTTGGGTATTTTAATCTTCAGAAATGTGGGTGAAGCCATGGTGAGCAAAGGCTATGCTACAGTTATCAGATACAGACAAGACGATGATCAGCGTGCCAGTTGTTATGATGATTTGCTGTCTGCAGAAGCCAAAGCTATTAAGTCAGCAAAGGGTCTGCACAACAAAAAGGAGACACCCATTCACAGAGTTGCCGACATCTCTAGTGTAAGTGTGCTTTATTAAACAAGTTCAGTTTGATACACTATCTTTATTAGATGTCTTGTATGTTAAAATGCAGAAATTCCAGAAAATTTGATAACTTGAAGTGGTTTGTCATACTGTGAATAGTCCTCAGGTTACACTTAACTCTTCTCAGTGGACCCCGTGAATTCGTGGTTCCGAATTTGTGACTTCAGTGATTTACAGATTTTTCTTTAGACCCTAACTAATAATTGTTCACAGAAATCCCCGCAAATACGCGGAAATTTTTTTTTGTTTTTTTGCTCTTTGTGGCTGTATATAATTTATGCATTTTAATGCTAAAGATTAAGAAAAATATAGTTTATATATTTACTGTACATATGCCAGAGACAACGGGCCTGCATGAATTACAGTACATCAGTACATATGGGGGTAACATCGGTGTTTTACATTCTAGCACTATGGGGAGACACAACAGTATAGTACTGTGTAGTGGTTTATTTTTTTTTTTTTTTAAGGGTGGTGTATGAAGCTGTTTGAAATTTAATTGAAGTGTTTTGGGGATATATTTAGGGTTTAACCTATAAAAATAGGCATTTATAAGCATTTTTCTTAACCGCATCCAGAATTCGAGGCTTTTCCAAATTTGTGGGTGGTCTTGGAACGTAACCCCCGCAGATTTGGGGGGACTACTGTATGTTGTCAGTTTGGTTTCATTTAGATTATGCTGCACAGTTTGTCACCATAATACAAAATGGACATAAATTTACTAGAAAACATAAAGAGGAGGATGACAAAGTTGATCTCTTGTATCAGAAATCTTTCCCATGAGCATAGACTGAGGGCAATGAATCTGCACTCTCTAGAAAGGCATAGAATTGGGAAGAATATGATTGAGGTTTATAAATGGAAAATGGGAATAAATTAAGGGAATGTAAGTAACATGCTAAAAAGTTCTAGCCAAAACAGGACTCGCAGCAATGGGTTCAAGTTGGCAAAATTTAAATTTAGAAAGTACTGTATATAGGAAAATATTGCTTTGGTAGTTGTGGATGAGTGGAACAAACTCCTGAGTGATCATTGAAGCTACTCAGGAGCTTGTTAGACAATTACATGAGTAGGTGAGTTGAACTTACCTAGCATGTGCCAATAGGCCTACTGCAATGCTCCTCATGTTCTTATGAATTCCATGGTTAATTTTGTCTTGAAGCACAATAATTAAGCTGTGGATCCATTTTGCTAATAAACACAATGAGCGCATGTTCAAACTTCTTTACCGGTTGGAGTCAAGAGTTACCAAAGTTGATCTTCATTTTAATATTGGCTATTTTTTCCTATGCTTGTTACCTTGGTAAAGCTATATTCAGGAATCTTTCCTTATTTCAGGATGTTGGAAAAGCCAAGGGCTTCCTACCCTTCCTCCAACGTGCTGGTCGTACTGAAGCAGTGGTAGAGTTTGTGGCGTCAGGTTCACGTGTCCGTCTGTTTATACCCAGGGAGACTTGTCTCATCACATTCCTACTGGCAGGCATCAGCTGTCCCAGAGCTACACGACCAGCTCCTGGAGGTGTTGGTGGCACTCTTCCTGGTGAATCTTATGGTGAAGAGGCTCTCGCATTGACCAAGAATCTTGTGTTGCAGCGAGAGGTTGAGATTGAGGCAAGTTATCTGAAGTTACTTCATGTAAAAAGTGTATAATTTCACATTTGTAATTATTACAGGAAGAATACTTGTATATCTATATTGTGGTTAATTTGGATTACTAGATTTTTTTCTTTTTTGTTATAGAAACTTTATGCATGTATACCTGTGCAGGCACAAACATGTACACTCCATACATAATTTTAAGAGCAGGTATGATACAGCCCATAAGGCTGAGGGAATAAATCTGAAGAGTGGCAAGTTAAGCAGGGACCAGGATTTGAAAATTTACCCCTGCAGCCACAAATAGGTGAGTGCTCTTATTCACTCATCCTCTTACAATACAAAAAAAGAAACCCTAGTATTTTGAGGAAATTAATGTGATCTCTACTAATTGCTAGACAGGGAACATTGAATGTAGTTCTTGAAGATTGAAAGATGTCTCCAACTCTTTGCAGTATGTAGGTAGTAGGTTTGTCAACAGTAATCATCCAGGAAGGTACAAAAAACCTGTCATGCGAGTGACATGAAAGTCTGTTAACGTTTTTTGCACTCGGTATTTATGGCCTGGTGTACCTCATGGAAATATAAGGTGTCTGCTAAGTCTTAAAAGCTTCTACTTATTCAGTATACTTTTCTTCATTTCCCTTTATATTTCTTAACCCTTTCTCTGTGTCCCACTTAGATCCACATTATTGATGCTAGTGTCACTCGTGTAGATCGCATTTCAGCACGGCATCCTCCAATACGCTGTAACCAGTAAATTTTGGCTTAGACATAAGAGAATGGAACTGTGTATTGAATATGCACAGTATGAAGCAGTAAAGTGTCATGCAGTGTATAATGGGAAAAGCAAACCTTTGACCTTGTGTTTTGTTTAAAATAGTGACTGAAGTATTTTCTTGGTATCAGATGATAGTATGGAAGACATTGAAATAGAGATTTTAGTCACTCTGACTGGAAATTGCTTGAAATAGGGCTCAAAGTAATGTTCATATTCTATTTTTGACAATTTTATTAAAAGGTAGAACCCCCCCTCCACCCCCAAACAGTCTATTTTATGGGTTTTTACTGGGTCTGCTTCAATTATTGGCATTCAAGCTCATGAAACTCAAAATGCTTTGACAAACGTTTGGTGACAAGGCACTGGATCAGTGTTTTGAATGGTTTTCTTAATTCAATGCAGGGTGAACTTCGGTTAAGGATGATGAATGCTCTGGTTGTCTTGCGTCAAAAACAGGTGCCAACATTGAAAAAGTGAGGGAGACTATTTGCGAAGGTCGTTGTCAGAATACCCAGGACATTACAAGTTCTGTGGGAATTTCTTATTGGTCATGTCAGAGTATTTCGATGGAAATCTTCAATATGAGGAGAATGGCTGTGATTTCGTTCTCTTCCCAAAAAATAATAAAAACCACACTGTGGGCAGTGTTTTAACGACATTGAGATTCAAGCAGAATCACAGGCCATGCTAGACTCTTAACAGAGTTCCTGAAATGTTTTGAAAAGTTGTATAAGTACTCTCTCCTAGAGAGAGTACTTATACAACTTCGTTCCTATCAATAGATACCCTAAGACAGCCAATAAAACTATAAAAAATAACACCTCAGAATTACTATTTTAAACCAAATACAAGGTTAAAGTTTGCCTTTTCCATCATGCACAGCAAGGGACAAGATTTATTTTATATTACACACACTACACTGATCCATTCATGCCTAGGCCAAAATTTACTGCTTGCAACATATTGGAGGGTACTGTGCTTAAAACTGGTGTCTTTGTCTTGTGGTGTATACACAGACTGATTTTATATTTTTATTTTAGGTTGACTCCATGGACAAAGGTGGAAACTTCATTGGCTGGCTTCATGTAGAAAACAAGAACCTTTCTGTTCTTCTTGTTGAAGAAGGCCTCAGCTCAGTTCACTTCACAGCTGAATCGTCTAAGTTTTATCATTTGCTCACTGCGGCACAAGACTCTGCGAAAGCGAAGAAACTTAATATTTGGGCAAACTTTGTTGAGGAAGAAAAAGAGGACAAGGTTAATACGTTTGTTAATTTTGTACTGCATTTTTTTTTGTTTTTTACCTCAACCACTAGTTCCCACCAACACTGGGTGACCCAAAAGAAAAGGAAACTTATTCACTATCATTCATTCAATCGTGTCTTGCCAGAAGTGTATCGAAGTCAAAATTCAGATGACCCTCAGATTGTAACATCCTTGCTCTTCCCTAGTTCAGTGCCCTTCTCTCCTCCAGGACTCAGGTTGGCTAACCAGTTTCCCTGATTTCTTTCATAAGTTATCCTGCTCACACTCAATTAACAAAAAAAAAAAAAAAAAAAAAAATCTTAGCAAAGTGGATGAGCCAAAAAAGAAAACATTTTTAACTTGTGTAGGACATATGAAATCTAGTATAGGCACTAGGCATTCCACTCGTTACTCACTTCTGGTTAACTAGTTACCATAAATGTGCTTATAAATGTTACTATACACTGACAGCACATTAAATTCCAATAAAAAGTGTCCACTCAGATCTGGCACACACACAACATACCTTTCAAAAGTTTTGTACTTGCCAGTGTGATAGATTATAAGAACATAAGAAAGGAGGAACACTGCAGCAGGCCTGTTGGCCCATACTAGGCAATTTATCCCACTAACAAAACATTTGCCCAACCCAATTTTCAATGCTACTCAAGAAATAAGCTCTCATGTGCAAGTCCCACTCAAATCCAACCCCTCCCACTCATGTACTTATCCAACCTATATTTGAAACTACCCAAAGTCCTAGCCTCAATAACCCAACTAGGTAGACTGCTCCACTCAACACCTTATTTCCAAACCAATACTTTACTATGTCCTTTCTAAATCTAAACTTATCTAATTTAAATCCATTACTGCAGGTTCTCTCTTGGAGAGATATCCTCAAGACCTTATTAATATCCCCTTTATTAATACCTATCTTCCACTTATACACTTCGATCAGGTCTCCCCTCATTCTTCGTCTAACAAGTGAATGTAACTTAAGAGTCTTCAATCTTTCTTCATAAGGAAGATTTCTAATGCTATGCATTAATTTAGTCATCCTACGCTGAATGTTTTCTAACTTAATTCATTCTTTAATTGTTTATGCACAGGTTCAAGATATGGTAAAGTTTTAAATTTGTTGTAGGCTGAGGAAACTGTAAGCGAGCGCAAAGTAGACTACAAGCCCATGATGATTGCTACAGTGACCCGGGAAGGTGTCTTGTATGGTCAGTATTGCTCTGAGGGACCCGCCCTTGAACAAATGATGGATAACCTTCGAACAGAATTTGAAAGCAAGCCACCACTTGGAGGAGCCTATAGTCCCAAACGAGGTAAAGTTACTGATGCACTTGCATTGAATTTATGGGGAAAATGCTAATTATTTTGATCATGAATAATCATTCTTCTGGAAAAATGCAAAACAGCTCATCTTGCAAGTATTCATTTTAAGATGAAATTATTGTAGATGGATTTTTAAAGAAGTTTAAGAGTACCTTGTGTAAATAGTAATTGGGTCATTTGTTGTAAGCAGCAGCAGAGAATTGGCATAAACTTATTTTTGAGAGACTGATATGAGCTTTTTCTTTGTCATATTAGTGTTTTTGTTAGACATTTTTTAAAACCATACATGCATGAAATTGGCTAAAATTACATAATATTGATTTTTAGATATGCATGTAGCACAAGGAACTGCATTAAAAATACAAATAAAAATTTATGCATTCATAATTACATCAACATTTATTCTTATGGTATGCAATAAATAATCGAAATTGTTGCTTGCCAGAAGTGTGCAGAAATCAGTTTGACACTGTACCACTATGTTCCTGCCCCTCTTTCACAGTGGAGGCAGTATACCTCCACCCTAGGACAAGTCTGGCTAATTTCCGTTGCCCTGGATTCCCTCATAAAGTTTAGTTTACCTTGCTCTCACTCCAGCAGCAAGTCAGGCTATAAAAACCGCTTGGTTGCCATTCACTCCGATATAACGTACACAAGCCTGCTAGATGTTGAGGCCCCATGCACTCGAAACATCCTTTACCCCTACCTCCAGCCTATCCTAGTTTGACCCCTACCCCTCTTTCCTCCATATTTCTAATGCCCAAATTGCCTTGTACCTTTGTTGATGCCACTCCATTTTCTAATTTCTGAATTCTGAATGTGAAATTCACACCACAAATTGCTTTCGAACATGACGTCTTCACTGCCTTCAGTCTCCTCACTGCAGTGTTTAAAGCCCATGCCTCGCATCCATATGGTACCACTGTACTCTTGTACATTTCGTCTTTTTACCTTCAGATAAACTCTGCTGAGATACCTCAACACTGCTTGCCTTTTTCCCCTAGTTTATTCTGTGGTTCACCTCATCTTTTGCAGGTCCATCTGCATACATTTCCACTCCAAAATATCCAAATTTTATTTGTTTATATTTTATTATTTTGCAAAATATTTAAACATTTTCTCTGCATTATGACAGGTGATCTGTGTGCTGCTCAGTTCACAGATGGTCTCTGGTATCGTGCTAAGGTTGAAAAGGTTGCTGGAAGTAACGTATCTGTACGTTATATTGACTATGGCAATAGAGAAGTTACTCAGTCTCTAAAATGTGCATCACTTCCTGGCAGTTTTTCATCTGCACCTCCCTATGCACATGAACTACACTTAGCCCTAGTGAAGTTCAGCAAAGATGTGAGTTTGTTTGTTTTACAGTACAGTGGACCCCCGACTTGCGATATTAATTCGTTCCAGAAGGCTGTTTGGGTGCCGTTACCGAACGAATTTGCTCCCATAAGGAATATTGTAAATTAGATTAGCCCGTTTCAGACCCCAAAAAATACTCATAAAAAGCGCTTTCAAAAATACACTTGCATAATTGCTTGAGTTGCGAGCTGATCGTAAGTTGGGGGTCCACTGTATTTTGTTAGTATGGTTAACTTTTTTAATTTGTATTTCATAATGGAGCCTCTACCATCCATTCTTGGTTTATTGAGGAATGTTTATATTGGAAGCTAACCTAGGTTTCTCTCCTGACCCTAGTGCCATGTAATATATAATGCTCAACAGTAAATTTATATAAGGAATAAAAACAAGTAAAACTAGCTTGCTATTTTTCATGAGATTTGACACGAGGCACACACAATACATCACTGAGGAGGAAGAGACTGGAACACTGCATTAATGGTACTTTCAGTGATACTTTGAATGATCCTTAATCCTATTCAGTATGAATAATGAGAGGGAAGATAAGGTCAGTGATCACATTTTAGTCCTAAAACATCCAGGCTTGAAATACTGCTATCAGTCTTTTCATTTGTGGCCACAGCTATTACAGGTGCAGGTGTGCTGATTGGATTCCTTGATGCAAGACTTGGTGATTGAGAGGGTGTGGGAATTTTCTTGAAATAGTGACTGATTTGTGATTTTTGTGGCATGTTGATTGAGATACCAGTAAGTTTCCATTCATGATCTTGTTAAAGTTGTAATCAGTTGCTGGATGATGAAACTTGCAGAACCATGATAGCAAGGACAAGGTTTATGGTAAAAGGTGATGCACAAGATTGTAGGTGTGTTGTAAGAGTAAGATGAATACTCTAGGGTAATCGTAAATAACTTTTGGAATATTGTACTTTGCTTTTATTGTATGGAAATTTTATAACTTATAATTTGATTGTGCTGTTGAATCCTCTGGTAGACAGCCGTGAAAGTAAAAGTTTCAAAGCAGGTTTATAACTTTTAAATACTTTTTCTTTGGTTATCTTTATTTCTGAGGTGACAGCTTCCTGAATTCTTCCCTGACATTTGAAGACTATTCCAGTTTTTCTTGGAGTACCTAAAATGGGAAAGAATTTTGCATAGTGGTTTGGTTATTATAAAAGTGTTGCCACATGCTTGTACTAGAAATGGGAATCTGGAAAGAAATGATTTGGCAGTGAAGTAGATGGCCTGCCTTTTAATAATTTAATAAAACAAAGTACATGTATGAATTTCTTTTTAGAGAGCTGGATTAGTGCTTGATTTTATTACATTATTATTACAATAGCTTGAGGGTAATGGAAGTGTTTTTAACAAGTAATAAAAAGCAGTTCTTCCTTTTTTCAGGATGACTATGTTGATGATGCATTGCAATTACTAATGGGTGAAGTAATGGAGCGAGAGGTTCTGGTCAACAGAGAATACCGTAATGGTGGTTTCGATTTTGTGACCATCCAGCGAGCAGACACTAAAGCTGACGTAGCTCGCACACTGCTCTCCCAAGGTTTGCTGTTGCTTGATGAACGCAAAGACAAGAGATTGCAGTCTCTGGTAAGTTAAAAATCCATGTTCATTGAAGTTATTGCAGGCATAACATTGCCAGTAATCAAGTTGGGGAATTGTGGAATAGACAAAAAATCCCCCCCATCCCCCTCAACAAGTCGGCCGTCTCCCACCGAGGCAGGGTGACCCAAAAAAGAAAGAAAATCCCCAAAAAGAAAATACTTTCATCATCATTCAACACTTTCACCACACTCGCACATTATCACTGTTTTTGCAGAGGTGCTCAGAATACAACAGTTTAGAAGCATACACATATAAAGATACACAACATATCCCTCCAAACTGCCAATATCCCAAACCCCTCCTTTAGAGTGCAGGCATTGTACTTCCCATTTCCAGGACTCAAGTCCGGCTATATAAAAATAACCGGTTTCCCTGAATCCCTTCACTAAATGTTACCCTGCTCACACTCCAACAGATTGTCAGGTCCCAAGTACCATTCGTCTCCATTCACTCCTATCGAACACGCTCATGCACGCCTGCTGGAAGTCCAAGCCCCTCGCCCACAAAACCTCCCTTACACCTTCCTTCCAACCTTTTCGAGGACGACCCCTATCCCGCCTTCCTTCCCCTACAGATTTATACGCTCTCCATGTCATTCTACTTTGATCCATTCTCTCTAAATGACCAAACCACCTCAACAACCCCTCTTCTGCCCTCTGACTAATACTTTTATTAACTCCACACCTTCTCCTAATTTCCACACTCCGAATTTTCTGCATAATATTTACACCACACATTGCCCTTAGACAGGATATCTCCACTGCCATATGTAGTACCATATTTTTATATGGATTGGGTGTATTAATTAAAATGTAGAAATACATTTGACATCTGACTTGCTAATGTCTGAACCGAAATAATTTTCAGGTGAGTGAATACCGCAGTGCCCAGGAAGAAGCAAAAAGGAAACACTTGAGCATATGGCAGTATGGTGATGTTACTGACGATGATGCCCACGAGTTTGGTATGGAACGGTAAAGAGCGCTGCAGTCTGCACATTTTTTAATGCAGACTTAAATATAATAAAAAAAAAAAAAGTGGTGACTGAAGTTTTAAGATAACGTTACATGGGGAAACTACTGTAATACAAAACATTGGTGATAGTGGACACACTTATATACTTTGGTATATAGAAATTTAGGCGATATGAACAATGCACTTAATTTTCACCATTAATGCTCCTAGATGTGCGAAACTTGCCTCACAAAATACTTGCCAATATTGCCTATTGGTGAAGGTTATCATCAGTGTTCTCTGTTGCCATGGTCACTTGTGTATTTGTAGCATACCTATTTTTCACTGAAAGGCAATTTGTGTACACTGTCTTCAGTTGAATGCGACTGCCAGAGCCGTTTGGTATTTATTTTAACGACATTTATGTTTTAAGTGTTTGTGCATAAAACCATGTTAATTTTCATTGGCTATTGGATTTTTTCTCTTTTTGAGGTGTTTCCTCAAGGTGTGTCAGTCCACTAGCTTTCTAAGTTTGCTTGGTGTCTACTCAACCTCAGCCCCTAAACTCTGGTAGTGAACGATTTGGCTGAAGGTGTGGTGTAACGAATGTAAATGATCTTTTTTGGCATCTGTTGCATCTTGCATACAAAGGTTGTTTCTAAATCCTAAGTATTTATGAATGGCTAAGCTCTCCAACTAGTGGAGATTAATCTTTGAAATTTTTATTTATATTTTATACTTCGTAATTTTTTTTTAAGCATGTATGCGGCCTGCACTTTATAAAAATTTATACGTGCCGAATAAAGCATTGTAGATGCTATTTTTAGCATCTGGAAGACGATTTTAGTTAATTTAACTAACACTGTTGTAATTAGTATATTTCGCAGAGATTATATGCAGATTAATGGGTACCAATATTCTTCTATATTTGAAGATGTACATATGAAAGTTATAACTAGAGTATTACATCCATTGACATAATCATGTCTACAGTTTGTCATTGTCCAGTGACTTCTACACCACTTTTATATAATTCACAAAGTTTATTTTTTGAAATTGTTGTTATTTAAATCCAGTTGTTTTAAGGGTAGAAGGAAGGGACACCATGGGTGAATTTTTTGAAATTAATATAAATGTCTTATACTGTATTAAGTGCCTTTTATTCTGACAATTTTTCCATTATGAATTATATTTAGAATGATGCTTAATTAATTTTATTTGTTTTGCATAGGTACAAAAATGTAGTTAGATTTCCATTAGTACTTAACTACATTTATCTTTGCTAAAGTTTGACATTAGGGACATCATTTGCATGTTTGAGATTCACTGGAAGATAGGAATAGCTACCATATTTAATATTCAACTTGCTTGACATGAACCATGCATGTAAACTGTTCTTTCTTTCAACACACCGGCCGTATCCCACCAAGGCAGGGTGGCCCAAAAAGAAAAACAAAAGTATGTAAACTCTTATGGTTTAAAATTAATATGGAACCCATTAATCAATTATATAAATAAATATGAAGCAAGGGGATGGGTTTGATATGCTTTAGAAAATCCTAGTATTTATAAAGGGATCTAGGAGTGCACCTTTTATATGGAATTACAAACTTTTTTTTTTTTTTTTCAACAAGTCGGCGGTCTCCCACAGAGGCAGGGTGACCCAAAAAAGAAAGAAAATCCCCAAAAAGAAAATACTTGCATCATCATTCAACACTTTCACCACACTCGCACATTATCACTGTTTTTGCAGAGGTGCTCAGAATACAACAGTTTAGAAGCATATACATATAAAGATACACAACATATCCCTCCAAACTGCCAATATCCCAAACCCCTCCTTTAAAGTGCAGGCATTGTACTTCCCATTTCCAGGACTCAAGTCCGACTATATGAAAATAACCGGTTTCCCTGAATCCCTTCACTAAATATTACCCTGCTCACACTCCAACAGATAGTCAGGTCCCAAGTACCATTCGTCTCCATTCACTCCTACCTAACATGCTCACGCACGCTTGCTGGAAGTCCAAGCCCCTTGCCCACAAAACCTCCTTTACCCCCTCTCTCCAACCCTTTCGAGGACGACCCCTACCCCGCCTTCCTTCCCCTATAGATTTATATGCTTTCCATGTCATTCTACTTTGATCCATTCTCTCTAAATGACCAAACCACCTCAACAACCCCTCTTCTGCCCTCTGACTAATACTTTTATTAACTCCACACCTTTTCCTAATTTCCACACTCCGAATTTTCTGCATAATATTTACACCACACATTGCCCTTAAACAGGACATCTCCACTGCCTCCAACCGTCTCCTTGCTGCTGCATTTACCACCCAAGCTTCACACCCATATAAGAGTGTTGGTACTACTATACTTTCATACATTCCCTTCTTTGCCTCCATAGATAACGTTTTTTGACTCCACATATACCTCAACGCACCACTCGCCTTTTTTCCCTCATCAATTCTATGATTAACCTCATCCTTCATAAATCCATCCGCCGACACGTCAACTCCCAAGTATCTGAAAACATTCACTTCTTCCATACTCCTCCTCCCCAATTTGATATACAATTTTTCTTTATCTAAATCATTTGACACCCTCATCACCTTAATCTTTTGTATGTTCACTTTCAACTTTCTACCTTTACACACATTCCCAAACTCGTCCACTAACCTTTGCAATTTTTCTTTAGAATCTCCCATAAGCACAGTATCAACAAAAAGTAACTGTCAATTCCCATTTTGAATTTGATTCCCCATAATTTAATCCCACCCCTCTCCCGAACACCCTAGCATTTACTTCTTTTACAACCCATCTATAAATATATTAAACAACCATGGTGACATTACACATCCCTGTCTAAGACCTACTTTTACCGGGAAGTATTCTCCCTCTCTTCTACACACCCTAACCTGAGCCTCACTTTTTTTTTTTTTTTTTTTTTTTTTTTTTTTTTTTTTTTTTTTTTTCAACAAGTCGGCCGTCTCCCACCGAGGCAGGGTGACCCAAAAAAGAAAGAAAATCCCCAAAAAGAAAATACTTTCATCATCATTCAACACTTTCACCACACTCGCACATTATCACTGTTTTTGCAGAGGTGCTCAGAATACAACAGTCTAGAAGCATACACATATAAAGATACACAACATATCCCTCCAAACTGCCAATATCCCAAACCCCTCCTTTAAAGTGCAGGCATTGTACTTCCCATTTCCAGGACTCAAGTCCGACTATATGAAAATAACCGGTTTCCCTGAATCCCTTCACTAAATATTACCCTGCTCACACTCCAACAGATCGTCAGGTCCCAAGTACCATTCGTCTCCATTCACTCCTATCTAACACGCTCACGCACGCTTGCTGGAAGTCCAAGCCCCTTACCCACAAAACCTCCTTTACCCCCTCTCTCCAACCCTTTCGAGGACGACCCCTACCCCGCCTTCCTTCCCCTATAGATTTATATGCTTTCCATGTCATTCTACTTTGATCCATTCTCACTATACTCATAAAAACTCTTAACAGCATTTAGTAACTTACCACCTATTCTATATACTTGCAACATCTGCCACATTGCTCCCCTATCCACTCTATCATATGCCTTTTCTAAATCCATAAATGCAATAAAAATTTCCCTACCTTTATCTAAATACTGTTCACATATATGCTTCAATGTAAACACTTTATCTACACATCCCCTACCCACTCTGAAGCCTCCCTGCTCATCCGCAATCCTACATTCTGTCTTGCCTCTAATTCTTTCAATTATAACCCTACCGTATACTTTTCCTGGTATACTCAGTAAACTTGTTCCTCTATAATTTTTACAATCTCTTTTGTCCCCTTTCCCTTTATATAAAGGGACTATACATGCTCTCTGCCATTCCCTAAGTACCTTCCCCTCTTTCATACATTTATTAAACAAAAGTACCAACCACTCCAAAACTATATCCCCCCCTGCTTTTAACATTTCTGTCATGATCCCATCAGTTCCAGCTGCTTTACCCCCTTTCATTTTACGTAATGCCTCACGTACCTCCCCCACACTTACATTCTGCTCTTCTTCACTCCTAAAAGATGGTATACCTCCCTGGCCAGTGCATGAAATTACAGTGAATTACAGTGCATGGAATTACAAACATCAGTTGAAATTGCTTGTAAAACCTGCAACCCTTGCATAAGCTGTTCATAGGAAATTTAAATAAGTACCTTTGCTGGTAGGAAGAAACTGAAAGCTTACAAATAAGAATTTTGTTGTTTTAAACAAGCATCACCTGTGGCATCAATTCTTTTGTGATTGTAATATCATGAAATAAGTGCCATTAACTACACTGGCTGGGACCTCCAGTGCCAGGTAGGTTTATTTTGACACGACTGAATCTGCTGATCTTTGACTGCTGTATAGCCCTTGTGGCTTAGCGCTTCTTTTTGATTATAATAATAATGATCTTTGACTACTCAGGCAGGCATAAGATGAATTACACCCTTTCAGTTAAGATGGTTTCTATAATACCCTTTTAATTAGTAAATACAGTTTGTCATGTCAAGCGTCTCCCCCTTTTTGTCAAGTTTCTTCACTTGCATTACCACTGCCATCTTTTTCTCCTGGCTCTGTCAATGCATCACTTGTATGGGTTTAGTACTTTTAAGAGTATAATCCACAGTGACTGCAGTCGGTATACTTTTTTTTGCCCTGCAGGTCAAAAGATCAAATGGGCAGCCCATCTCCATGCATAGCACAAGGATATGGAGTCCTCTTTTTGTCTCAAGACTACTAATTTTTTTTTTTCCCCTTATGCATTGTGCTGCAGGATATTTTTATATGGTGCTCACTTACTACATAGACCCATTCTCTCGTATCAAGGCCCAAATTTACCACTCATAGCTTATCTGGGCGAGCCGAGCTCATGGCGTAGTACTCCGGCACACCCAGTATAGTGGTTAATTGTTGTGCTTTATTGATTGCAATAATTTACCTACCCTCTTAAGTTCACAGTGTATCTTTTCCCCTTGGAAAGTCCTGGCAATTCACGTTTGCTCTGCCCATATCCAAAAAAGATTGCTTACCTGCCATAACATTGTGCTTGTTCTTCTTTGATCACATTCCATTCTTATTTTTTGTGCTATTACAGTGTATGCTGGATGTTCTAAATTCCCTGATGCTGTTGGGTGTGAAAGTTTTTCCCGACACAATCATTTACTTAGACTAGTGTTTTCACAGGAGAGTTGTAGGCAATTCTCATGGCTATCATGCACATTATATAAATGTCTGGTTAATCATCCATAGTTGTGTGGGGTTCTTATAGTGCATTGAAGATTTTTTAAGTAATCTCTTGACAACCCCACAATTGATGTAAATGTTGGTTCACAAATTTTGTCAAATTACATTTAGATTTCTGGCCATCTTCCAACCCTATCAGCAGGCATGCAGAATTCACTTTGTCATTTCTACCACCCCAACAGTTAATTTCAACTGACCTTTTTGCCAAAAGTTCCACCTTTGATGTAGACACACTGACTTTAACAGACACTAACATATAAGACCAACTATGATTTTACTTTTCCTCAAGCACTCTTCCCTAACCCCTGCCCTCACACACTCCTTCCTTACATTCCACCTTTGCACAATGATCTTATCACACATCCCTACTTAAGTGCTATACGACCCTTTTTTCTCAAGGGAGGTTCCTTGATGCTGGTGAGGGGCTAGGGAATTGGAGCTGTGCTCCTGTTCCCTGAGTACCTTCCATATTTAATGCTACCCTACTTAGTGTTGCATTACCCTTTTGGGTTTAGCGCTTAATCAAATTATTATTCTTTCAACAAGCCGGCCGTATCCCACCGAGGCAGGGTGGTCCAAAAAGAAAAAAAAAAGTTTCTCTTTAAATTTAGTAATATATACAAGGGTTACTAGCCCCTCAGTCCTGGCATTTTAGTTGCCTCTTATGACATGGCTTACATAGGAAGAATTCTGTTCCACTTCCCCATGGAGAATAAATAACAAAAAGGCACAATACCGTGACTGGAACGATACACAAATAACCCGCACATAAAAGACAGAAGCTTACGAAGACGTTTCGGTCCGACTTGGACCATTGACAAAGTCACACTGTGTTGTGTATTCCCCATGGAGATTATTATTATTATCTCAGTAGTTTCCTTGTTGCAAGTAAGGCACCTGATACAAGGAACTAGACCTGACTTTGATTATCTAACAGTTGCAATGCTGTGGGGGTCATTCCAACAACAGAACTAACACCAATAATATAATCAGACTAAGTGCTAAACCTAGAAAACTACCATTAGATGTTCCCCTAAAGGAAGGCATACTTTGATGTTGAAGGACTGTCAAAATCATGACCCTTTCCTTGTATCAAATCTGATTGCCTCCCAATCCTCTGGTACTCTGAGAGTTGTGGGTTTAGTACTAATTTCCCCCTCAAGGAAGGTTCCTTGATGTTGGTGAGGGGCTCTTGATTTAGGGAATTGGATCTGTGCTCCAGTTGCCTGAATGCCTTCCACATCTCCCCCCCAGGCGCTGTATAATCCTCCGGGTTTAGCGCTTCCCCCTTTGCTTATAATAATTACTACTAATTCCACGAGTGCAATAACAGCAGGTGTTTCTGATTCAAGAGTGGCACCCAAAGGTGCTAGTGTCAGCACCTGCCAGTTTGCCCTCTCCCATTATTACCTGAATATTTACACTTGGCTAGAGCTACACACAGATTCCCTTCAAAGGTGTCTTGATGCTGATGAGGGTTTTTGATCTGGGGAATAGGAAAATAAGTCCAATTCCTTAGATTGAAAGTGGATGCCTCCTCCTCCAGATGTTATGACCCCTATGGGTTAACACTTTACCCCTGGGAGTAGATTATTATTATTATTATAATCAAAAAGAAGCTGTATAGCCCTTGTGGCTTAGCGCTTCTTTTTGATTATAATAATATAATCAAAAAGAAGCGCTAAGCCACAAGGGCTATTACAGCGCTGCAGGGAAGGAAGCGAGGGCATCAGGGAGGTGGATGAGTAATAGGTTACAGATAACAGCGGAGCAATGGATGGTGAAAGGGTAAAGGGCAGCAAGAGACTGAGCTAGAAAGGGCTGAGGGGAGTGCATAAGGTATCATCATCAGAGTTTGTGGAGTAAATCAGTCGTTGTCAAGAAGTCAATGAGAGAGTCAGGATTAAAGGAGGGTCCATCAGCAAGAAGGGAAGGTAAAGAGAGAGTAGTAGAACGAAGACGACGATGGAGGTAAATTCTGCATGCTCGTTCGACGATCAGCTCCCCAGGAAAGATGAGCAAGGGTTTTAAGAAGGTTTAGCCGGCTGTGACAAGTTGCCTTCAGATTATTATTATTAATCAAAAAGAAGCGCTAAGCCACAAGGACTACACAGCGCTGCAGGGCAGGAAGGAAGCGAGGGCATCAGGTGGCAAAAGGGAGATGGACGAGTAATAGGTTACGTATAACAGCGGGGTAGTGGATGGTGAAAGGGTAAAGGGCAGCAAGAGACTGAACTAGAAAGGGCTGAGGGGAGTGCAAAAAGTATCATCAGAGTTTGTGGAGTAAATCAGTCGTCAAGAAGTCAATGAGAGAGTCAGGATTAAAGGAGGGTCCATCAGCAAGAAGGGAAGGTAAAGAGAGAGTAGTAGAACGAAGATGACGTTGGAGGTAAATTCTGCGTGCTCATTGATAGAGAGGGCAGTCTAACAGAATGTGGCTAATCGATACTGGAACTTGACACTGCTCACAGAGAGGAACAGGGTGCCTCTCCATCAGATACCCATGAGTAAGACGAGTGTGGCCAATGCGAAGGCGGGAGAGAGTGGTCTCCCAACCTCGGCACTGATGACAAGAAGACGGCTAGTAACCTATGCTCGGTTTAATAGAATGAAGTTTGTTACCGAGCAGAGTTGACCAACGTTGTTGCCAACGGGTGCGAAGGTGGGTAGCTATTGCAGCAAAATAGTCCAGAAATGGAACACCTCGATAGGAAATTGGTAGGTCATGTACTGCTGAACGTGCAGCAGTCAGTGTCTGCCTGTTCATTGCCCTGTACGTCGACATGACCAGGGACCCAACAAAAAACAATATCTTCATGTTTGGTAGAGATACGGCGTAGCCAAAGTTGGATACGGAGAACTAGGGGATGAGATGTATCAAATTTTCGTATAGCCTGTAGAGCACTAAGGGAGTCTGAGACTACTACAAATGATGACACAGGCATAGATGCAATACGAATAAGTGCTGCTAGAATGGCATACAGTTCAGCAGTAAAAATGCTAGCTGAAGATAGTAAATGCCCCCGCACGACGCTGTCCGGAAACACTGCTGCGAATCCGACGCCGTCTGAAGACTTAGAGCCATCTGTGTACACAGCGGTGGCATGAGAATGGGAGTGGAAGTGATCAAGAAAAAGAGAGCGGGAAGCCACCATAGGCAATTGAGCTTTCGAGCAAGGGAGTGAGAAAGAACAGACCCGAACAGCTGGAACTTCCCAGGGGGGTAGGGAAAAGTGAGATGCTACATGAACATATAAAGGTGGTAACTGAAGGGAAGACAAGAGTGAATGTAGGCGAAGAGAAAAGGGACGGAGCAAACGGGCGGTGAACGAATAAAGAATGTCTACTAATATCGGTGACCATTCTATAAATGGAAGGATTGTGTAGATCGTGAGAGCGTACATAGTAGCGAAGGCAATGGGCATCACGGCGATCAGACAAGGATGGAACATTCGCTTCTGCATAGAGGCTCTCAACAGGGGAAGAGCGAAAAGCACCAAGGCACAAACGTAATCCTTGGTGATGGATAGAGTTAAGGCTAGAGAGAGTAGCAGGAGAGGCCGCGGAATAAATCTGGTCACCATAATCGAGTTTCGATAAAACGAGAGCTGAATGTAGGCAAAGCAGAGTTCGACGATCAGCTCCCCAGGAAAGATGAGCAAGCGTTTTAAGAAGGTTTAGCCGGCTGTGACAAGTTGCCTTCAGAGAGGTAATGTGAGGTTTCCAGGATAACCTACGGTCAAAAAGAAGGCCTGGAAACCTGACTATCACGTTCGAGGATACGGGAGCCATAGAGATACAAAGGATGATCGGAGATAACAGAGCGTCTAGTGAAAGTAATTTGGTGAGTTTTGGTACTTGAAAATTTAAACCCATGCGTGGTGGCCCAAGTGGAAACACGGTCGACCGCATGCTGGAGAGAAACTGCAATAAGATGACAGTCAGCGCCTTCACAAGCAATAGCGAAGTCATCAACATAGAGTGATGACCAAATATTGGGTGGAAGAACAGAGGCCAAATCATTTATAGCAAGGAGAAAAAGTGTTGTGCTTAGAACACATCCCTGAGGGACACCTTCAGCTTGAGACGAAGTCCGTGGAAAGAACATTATTGACTCGTACACGGAAATGTCTGTCAGTTAAAAAGTTCTTAAGGAAGGATGGTAGATTGCCTCGGAGGCCTAAGGAATGGGCCTGGGCCAAAATATTATACCTCCAAGTTGTGTCATATGCCTTCTCAAGGTCAAAAAATATGGCAATAACTGAGTGATTATTCGCAAAGGCATTACGAACATACGTATCCAAGCGTAGTAAGGGGTCTATGGTAGAACGAACCTTACGAAAGCCATATTGACTAGCGGAGAGACTGTTGTGTGTCTCTAAATACCACATTAAACGTCGATTTACGAGACGTTCCATCACTTTGCAAACTGCACTAGTAAGAGCGATGGGACGATAGTGGGAGGCATCATGTCCTGTAGTACCCGGTTTGCGGAAAGGGAGAACAATGGCAGATTTCCACAGCTGGGGAAGAACTCCTTGTGCCCAAATAAGATTGAAGAGGTGTAAGAGGACTACAAGGGCTGACCGATGTAAATGTTGTAACATACGAATATGAATGTCGTCAGGCCCAGCTGCCGATGATCGGCAAGCTGAGAGCGTTGCCTCCAGTTCTTGAAGTGTAAAAGGCACATTATACTGTTCTTCTCTGAGAGAAGAAAAGTCCAAGGGTACTAACTCTCTGGCAGACTTTGAGGAAAGAAACGAGGAGCATAGATGGAGCCCCCGGGAAATACGGACCAGATGTGTGCCAAGTTCAATGGCAATGTCGAGAGGGTTTGCTACATCAACACCAGCGACCCGTAGAACAGGAGCCGGGTCAGGAGAGTATTTACCACTCAATTTCCTCACTTTTTTCCAGACTGCACTCATAGAAGAAGCAGAGGTGATGGTGGAAACATAGTCTCGCCAGCAAGTGCGTTTAGCTTCACGGATGACACGGTGAGCGATCACACGCTTCTGCTTAAAATCAAGTCTCTCAGCGGTTCTATTGTACCGGTACCTGCCCCATGCAGCGCGTTTCAAACGTACTGCACAAGCACAAGCAGGAGACCACCAAGGCACGCACTTCTGAGAATGCCTGCCTGAGGTTTGGGGTATAGAATGAGAAGCTGCGGTATAAACTGACGTCGAGAAGAGGTGTAGGAGCTCATCAATGGAGGATGAAAAAGGAACCTCACTAAAAGCAGTGAGTTGCGAATAAAGATCCTAATTTGCCCGATCAAATTGCCAGCGAGGGCTAGGGAAAGGTGGTGAATAGGAAGGAGAAGTAAGAATGATTGGAAAATGATCGCTGTCATGTAAGTCCGGTAGAACAGACCAGGTGAAGTCTAGTGCAGTGGAGGAAGAGCAGACTGATAGATCGATGCAAGAGAGAGTATGAGTACGAGGATCAAAATGGGTGGGAGTACCCGTATTTAAAACATGGAGGGGGTGAGAGGCGAGAAAAGCCTCCAACTGGATGCCACGTGAGTCACAATGAGACCCCCCCCAGAGGAAATGGTGGGCGTTAAAATCACCAAGTAACAGAAGTGGTGGTGGTACGGATGAAACAAGAAAGGTAAAGTCTGGGATAGAAAATGCTCGAGAAGGAGAGAGATATAAAGAACATATTGTAAACCACTTATTCAAGTGGATACGGGCTGCAGTGTAATGCAGCGAGGTATGGACAAATAGTTGACAGTACGGAATATCATTGCGTAGAAGAAGGGCACTTTCATTAAAGGTCCCATCTGAGAAAGGATCCGAAGAATACAATAAATTATAGCCTGAGATAGGTTGGAAAACAGCCGAGTGCAATTTTGGTTCTTGTAAGCAAGCACCAACAGGGGAAAACCTGGAAAGCAACATCTGAAGCTTACCCCAATTACCCCTGAGGCCGCGGATATTCCACTGTAAATAGGCCATGATTGGCGATGAAGAAAATACCAGGAATCCATAGGGAAAGGCACCTACGGAGTAGAGGGGTTAGAAAAGTCAATGTGTGGTGGCATTGGAAAACGTTCAAGCAGCAAAGGAACGGAGCGTTGCGAAGAATGGGGTTGTGAAGATGGAGGAGAGGGAAGAGAAGGAACAGGAAGTGAATCAGTGTCCATTGAAGGTTTAGTCTCTGCAATATATTCTGAAATGGCTTCAAGTGTTTCTGAATTCAAAGATGTATGGGAGACCATATTGGAGATAGAAGGGGGAGGGTGAGTAAAGATTGGGACAGTAATGGACTGTACCAAAGTAGAGGGGGAGGAAAGAGTGTAAGGGATTGGAGATGAAGTGTGGGGGGGGACAGAAGAGGCAGAAACCTGGGAGGTGGCAGAAGAGGGAGAAACTTGGGAGGGGACGGGGTGGAAGGCATAGTAGGAGGAGGAGGGTGAATCTCCACACTTGTAATAGAGCCAGAGAGAGGGGAAGAACTAGGCCCAGAGACTGGAAAGGTAAAGTGTGGAGGTGGAAGAAGGGGCAAAGAAGATTTGAGCAATGTGGATTTTTTGGACTTCTGAGAAGTAGAGGGGCGATTGGTATTAGGTGTCGTACGAGGTCTTGTCGATACTGGGGCTTGTGAGGAAGGGATGTGAGAACAGACTGAGTTGTAGTCGGGACGTCAGAGCCAAGGACAGTAAAAGGATTAGATGCCGGAGTGGCTATGGGAGGGGTAACAACAGAGGAGGCTGCAGAAGATGGGACCCCAGAAGTGGGGGGATGTTTTGAAACACGAGAATAAGAAACACGGGGTAGTCTCCCTTGGAGGCGGAGATGAGTAACTGCCATAGCATAAGGGAGACCTTCTGCCTCTTTGAGGCAACGGATTTCACGTTCATTTAAGTAGACCTGGCAACGGCGGGAGTACGAAGGGTGAGCTTCTTTACAATTAAGGCAAGATGGAGGTTGACTGCAAGATGTATTAGAATGGTCGTCGGCACCACAGACTGGGCATTCGGCCATAGATCTGCAATATTTCGCTGGGTGACCAAAACGCCAGCAATTTCTACACTGTTGCGGTGTAGGTATCACCTTTCGAACTTGTAACCAATGTCCCGCAACATATACAGAGGACGGGAGTTCTCGGCTGTCAAAAGTTAAACGAGCTACATTGCAAGAGTAACATCTCCGCCCACGGGCAGGAAGGACATAAGTGTCTACTGTGAGGATTGGGAGATCCTGGAGTTCCAGCTGTTCAAGAATGTCATTGCCACATGACTGGAAATTCTGTTGGACTATGGTATGGGGCAGAATGACAGTACCACTACAAGAATTGAGAGAAAGATGTTTTTCAATAGTGATAGGAGTAGTATCTATATGCGAAAGGAGAGAAAGATCATGAGCTTGGGTAGCATTCTGGACAGTGACGATGCGCGTACCGCTCTTGAGAGCATGAAATGAAATATCTCTACCAACATGACGCAGGAGCGCTTTGCCAATACTATGGTCAGAAAGGTAGGCAGAAGAAGAAGTCGGTCTTAAAGTAAAGAATTTAGTCCATTGTGTGGTCCGAAACTGAGCGTGGAGAGGGAGTGCATGATGTGTCGGTCTTTTCCGAGTAGAATGGGAAGGTAACGAAGGAGCATCATCAGGAGATTGACGCTGGCGTTTAGGAGTAGGACTGGAGTTGGTCCGGCGTGAAATGGGCGGGCGATTCGAAAATTGCCGTACCGTAGAGGGAGAAGCCGGAAGGATAGTCAAAGGAGAGCGGAGTTCAGACAAATCGAAGGAGTCAGTCGAAGCCCCAGTACCTGAAGCGGGTGAGGAAACAGCACCAGCAAGAGGTACAGGGGCATCAGGAGTGTCCGAAGAGTGGTCTAAAAACAAGGCAGGGTCAGAATGGGGTGCGGTATCAAGAAGGGGCCCGGGGGTAGTGGGTTCATGGATTGGATTCTCCATGGTTAGGTTACTCCTTTGCTTTTTGTTTTTAAGAAAAAAAAAGAAAGAAGAAAAGAAAATAAAAATAAAAAAAAGAATAAAAAAAGGGGGGAGCGGGGAGGAATGAAAGGGCCGGAAATCTCCCTCCGCACCCAAGAGGACCTCAACACCGCTAGTAGCGCAGATGCAGCATGGAACCCGTGCCATACCCTACCCTTCATGCCAGTAAACCAGCAATCCGGGATAGCAACCTCACATCTGCCGAGCTACCTCGGTGGACAAAAGAGAGGGCGGCCGGATATCTGCCACAAAGCATACCTCCTTCGGCCACCACCCCCAGAATCCAAAAGGTGGCTTCCAGAGATACACCCGTCGCCCGAAAGACACCCAAAGCTACTCTGGGATACCGGAGAGGGATCGGGACATCCTTAGGCGATCCAGATTCCACGGCAAACTACGCCACCGCCAAGAACCTCAACGGAATGGGATGGACCCTGGTATCCTTTCCCTTACCTAGGAACTAGTGCGCCTGTGGGAGAAATCCCAAAGGCCAAAAAGAGGAAGGGCAAAAGGGAGGGGTGGGGAGGAGGAGGAGGAAAGGAAAAAGGGGAGGATGGGATAGGGGAGGGGAGATTGGGGGGTAATTAGGTTCGGTCTGAGGAAGGAGACCGACAGGTCTAATTCCTCAGACCAAGAGCCTCTTCACCACGCCAAGGAGCCCCCCTTGAAGAGGCCTGGGAGTAGAAAAACTGGTATAAGGTATGTCAGTTAAGGGCTCTTGATTCAAGGAATTAGAACTACCCTGCATTCCTCATTGCAAGGAGGCAAGGCAGCAGAACAGTCATGCCAGAGAGAATTGAACTTGGTTGCCTCCTTAGTCATGTATGATCCCTATGGGTTTAGCAATTTTCCCATGGGCTTCCACTATAATATTAAGATACCAGGTGAACTTTTTGTGGGTTTAGCACTGCCTGATGCCAGGGAGTGAAGGCTGAAAATTGAAGTCTTCATAAAAACAAATCATCATCCAGCTGTAGAAGACTGGTTTGTATTGTATACAGGCAAATGACCTGGAGAGACCAGGCATACTCAAGACAACTGATGTGCACAACTTTATTGAGGGTGTTGTAAATACTTCTCAGCATTCTTGTGTATACCCATAGGTATACATTAGCTTTTAATTTTAGGTAAATCACAGAAAATCTTTTGAATAATAAAAATTAGGGATTATTCTTGCCCAAGACTCTTGGTTTATGGGAGGGGGAGATGTTATGAGGGTAATACACTGTACTAGTTATGTATAATACACAGTAGTTAAAATTACTTGAGGCACTGTAGAAGCTGGACCCATTTTCTGTGATGGTTCAAGAAGAAACTGGATAGATTTTCTGTGATACAAGCCAACATAAAATAACTGACAGTAAAGCATTGCTCTCAGAAAACTGTTCTAATTATTTCCAAATTGCCTGGTTCATATATCTTAATCATAAGATTCACGTGATATATATTTATATAAAGTACACACGTAAAAGCCAAACTAGTACTACTACAAATAAAGTTTAAAAAACAATTACAAACATTGAAATTAAAGCAGCTGGCCTTGCTGATCACAATCTAAACCTGCCATGATTTGGTCATTATTCAAAGTAGCTCTGGTAGTTTGAGATGTGAACTAGGAATCAGTCCCTTCACTTTTCAAAAACCAGTCCCTCATTTCTTTGTATGGCAGTACATAGGTGTAAGAATTAGTGAAGACAATATTCAGCGACTATACACTAGTGATGGTAAAGAATTTCGTGAGCACAAGTGAAATCACATTACACAGTATAAATCCTCAAAGTCTAGGAAAACTTAATGAAATTATATTTGTGAATGGAATTAACTACATAGATAACAAAAGTGTTGAAAAAATTATTGAAAATACTGTAATTTACTCCAGGTGATTATAACAAATATCTTCGCATTCTTCTTGAATACAGTACTGAGTTTCTTTGTATAAAATGTAGAGTTCTTGAGACCATTCAAATACTGAATCTTGAAACATGAGATCTTGATACCATACCTTAAACCTAGTACTGCTGTTAAGCTTGAGTTTACTGCTGGTATGTGGGAAGGCCACAGACTGACACCCATGATCCCTTACAAGTACTGTGTAAAATCTACACATTATCATACTGCAACATGAAGTGAAAATAAAATTTATGAAGTAAATACAGCATACTATTTCATTACATACAGAGAAAACATAATCAAGACTGTATTAACAAAATATATAGCCACACAAATATGGTTGTAAATATGCAAACTAATTCATCAATAATAAGGAAATAATTACTAGCTATTAGGATTCTGTTTGAAGCTTATGTTGTAGCCTCCAGAGCCTGGATCTTGCTTGAGTTCAAAGTTTCTTGTTGACAGTCCGAAGGGCCGAAGAAACATATTTCCCAAGTCCTTCAGTTTACCTGTGAAGGAACATATATAATGCAATGTACATAGGAAATTCCTAGGTAGTAGGTTGGTAGACAGCAACCGCCCAGGGAGGTACTACCGTCCTGCCAAGTGAGTGTAAAACGTACGCCTGTAATTGTTTTACACGATGGTAGGATTGCTGGTGTTTTTTTTCTGTCTCATAAACATGCAAGGTTTCAGGTACGTCTTGCTACTTCTGCTTACACTTAGGTCACACTACACATACATGTACAAGCATATGTATACACACCCCTCTGGGTTTTCTTCTATTTTCTTACTAGCTCTTGTTCTTGTTTATTTCCTCTTATCTCCATGGGGAAGTGGAACAGAATTCTTCCTCCGTAAGCTATGCGTGTTGTAAGAGGCGACTAAAATGCCAGGAGCAAGGGGCTAGTAACCCCTTCTCCTGTATATATTACTAAATATGAAGGGAGACACTTTTGTTTTTCCTTTTGGGCCACCCCGCCTCGGTGGGATACGGCTGGTGTGTTGAAAGAAGAAGAAGACATAGGAAATTGTCTATATTAATGATGCCTGATTACATGTAGAACCTCACAGACACAAAACAACCATTTGTTTAAAAATCTAGTTAAGCAAGAGGGACAGAGTAGTTAGAAAAACCAAAGAACAAGTACCATAGAAAGGCTGAGAATAAAACAATATGGAGGTATTGTAATTAGAAATACCATTTCTACTGAGTGGTACTGCAAATGCGAATATAGACAAAAAAAAAAAAGACCCAATAAAAGAAGGATGATTAACTTTATGACTCCATGGACTTTATGGACACCAACTTTTTCTAATAATTCAAATACAGTGGTACCCCGAGTTTCGGCCATAATTCATTCCAGAAGGCTGTTCGAGAGCCATTACCAAACAAACTTGTTCCCGTAAGGAATAATGTAAATTAGATTAGTCCGTTTCAGACCCCCCAAAAATACACTTACAATAATGGGGTGGGGCAGTGGCCTGGTAGCTAAAGCTCCAGCTTCACACATGGAAGGCCCGGGTTCGATTCTCAGCAGGTGGAAACATTTCGACTTGTTTCCTTACACCTGTTGTCCTGTTCACCAAGCAGCAAATAGGTACCTGGGTGTTAGTCGACTGGTGTGGGTCGCATCCTGGGGGACAAGATTGAGGACCCCCAATGGAAATAAGTTAGACAGTCCTCAAGGACACACTGACTTTCTTGGGTTATCCCGGGTGGCTAACCCTCCAGGGTTAAAAATCCGAATGAAATCTTATCTTAATACACTTACATAATTGTTTGAGTTGGGAGCTGTACGAAACTCGGGGTACCACTGTACTGTAATTAGAAAAACTGGATGATGCAGTTAAATCTACTGGAAATTACCACTTCCCTCCTACATACCCTAATTTGAGCTACACTCTCCTTATAATTTTTTTTTTACTCAACATCCATCTGCCAAAGCAGGGTGACCCAAAGAAAAACATTCACCATCATTTATTCAATTACCATCTTTCCATCACAATTAGATTGCCCTCCAACTTCAACATCCCCACCCAACCAGGGCAAAGGCACTGCCCCTCCCATCTCCAGGACTCAAGTTTGGCTAATCAGTTTCCTTGAATCCCTTCATAAAAGTTATTTTGTTCACACTCCAATAGCACATCTATTAAAAGCCATTTGTCTCCATTTACTCTTATCTAACACACACATAAGCCTTCTGGATGTTAAATCACTCCTAACAGGTACAGGTCTCCCTCAACATTCACGTTTTCAGCTTTCGCGGGCTTCACACATTCACGAATTCCCAACCGCCAAATTCCCAGCCACCAAATTCCCAGCCGCCAAATCATATTCAAGTTTCCCGCCACCTGCGAGTCCCTACTACCCTCCCTCCGACCCCCGCAACTGGCAGCCAGCCCTCCCACCACTCAGTGTGGTGAGTGTTTTGTTTGTTCATTATTTGCTATTAAACTACAGTATAAATAATGTAAACACATTCATGACTGCATATTGGAATGGCTATTTGGACAGGTATTGGACGGTGACATCATGTGTTTACTCTTGAACACAGCAAAGAATCGAACATTTCTGCTACTGCTAATAATAACAATAGTAATAATAATAATAATAATAATAATAATAATACGATATAATTGAAGAAGGAAATTGTACAAAAATACGAGGGAGTGGTTGACACATCGTCAGTGTGGCTTTGTTTATGCTGGAGTGAACATTAGTCTCCCTGCTCTTCCAAACATTTCACAATAATTCATTGTTTGGTGCTTGTAGATTGAGTGTGACTGGAGTGGTTGAGGCAGTGGTAGAGGTGATAGAGGCAGTGGTAGAGGCAGTGGTAGAGGCAGTGATAGAGGCAGTGGTAGAGGCAGCGATAGAGGCAGTGATAAAGGCAGTGATATTTACTAACATATATGTTATAAATAATAATAGTACATTATGAATAACATTTATTATTATTATTATTATTATTATTATTATTATAAATGTTATTAATATTAACATGTACTATTATTATTTATAACATACGTATATGTTAGTAAATACCACTGCCTCTCCCACTGCCTCTATCACTGTCTCTATCACTGCCTCTACCACTGCCTCAACCACTGAATTATTGTGAAATGTTTGGAAGAGCAGGGAGACTAATGTTCACTCCAGCATAAACAAAGTCACACTGACGATGTGTCAACCACTCCCTCGTATTTTTGTACAATTTCCTTCTTCAATTATATCGTATTATTGTTATTATTATTATTATTAATATTATTATTACTACTGTTATTATTAGCAGTAGCAGAAATGTTTGATTCTTTGCTGTGTTCAAGAGTAAACACATGATGTCACCGTCCAATACCTGTTCAAATAGCCATTCCAATATGCAGTCATGAATGTGTTTACATTATTTATACTGTAGTTTAATAGCAAATAATGAACAAACAAAACACTCACCACACTGAGTGGTGGGAGGGCTGGCTGCCAGTTGCGGGGGTCGGAGGGAGGGTAGTAGGGACTCGCATTGGTTGAGGCAGTGGTGGAGGCAGTGGTGGAGTCTGTGGTATTTAATAACATACATGTTATTAAAGCATAACATGTATATATTTAGTACAACTTACGACGTTTTCATGTATTTTATGATTGTTCATGGTTCAACAAGTTAAGCAGTATTGTATTATATTTCCCTACAATATATTGGGGCACCAAACATTCACGGTTTTTAAACATTCGCGAGGATCTTGATCCCCTAACCCTCGCGAATGTTGAGGGACACCTGTACTCTTCAAAGCTCTTAACAACGTACCACCAATTCCAAACATCTGCAGCACCTGCCACATCACTTCCCTATCTATTCCATCATATCCACAATCTAAGCATTGCCCAGTAATATACCTTAACACAAATACTTGATTTACATTCTATAATGGAGTCCAGAACCAAGGAACATAATCTAAATGCCCCTCAAGAGAGGTTCCTAGATGCTGGTGAGGGGCTCTTGATCTAGGGAATTGGATCTGTGCTCTGGTTCCCTTAACTGAGCCTGAGTACCTTCCATTCCCTCCACATGCTCTGTATAATCCTATGGGTTTAGCACTCCCCCATAATTATAATTATAATAATCTAAATGAGGCCTTTCCATACCAAAGCTGGAGCATAACCTTAGGACTTTTTTATTTCTTCTTTCAACAAACCAGCTGTATCCCACCGAGGCAGGGTTGCCCAAAGAGAAAAATGAAAATTTCATTTTATATCTAGTAATATATACAAAGATATATGCAAAGATGAGTAGTGGGGGGGTTGAAGAGGGTTGGAATAGTTTTAAAAATGCAGTATTAGAATGTGGGGCAGATGTTTGTGGTTATAGGAGGGTGGGGGCAGGAGGAAAGAGGAGTGATTGGTGGAATGATGAAGTAAAGGGTGTGATAAAAGAGAAAAAGGTAGCTTACGAGAGGTTTTTACAAAGCAGAAGTGTTATAAGAAGAGCAGAGTATATGGAGAGTAAAAGAAAGGTGAAGAGAGTGCTAAGAGAGTGCAAAAGGAGAGCAGATGAAAGAGTGGGAGAGGCACTGTCAAGAAATTTTAATGAAAATAAGAAAAAATTTTGGAGAGAGTTAAACAAGTTAAGAAAGCCTAGGGAAAGTATGGATTTGTCAGTTAAAAACAGAGTAGGGGAGTTAGTAGATGGGGAGAGGGAGGTATTAGGTAGATGGCGAGAATATTTTGAGGAACTTTTAAATGTTAAGGAAGAAAGGGAGGCGGTAATTTCATGCACTGGCCAGGGAGGTATACC
The DNA here is from genome assembly GCF_038502225.1 of Cherax quadricarinatus. Taxonomy (NCBI): domain Eukaryota; kingdom Metazoa; phylum Arthropoda; class Malacostraca; order Decapoda; family Parastacidae; genus Cherax; species Cherax quadricarinatus. The sequence goes on from NC_091379.1 coordinate 7,419,091, forward strand.
ATCTTTTAGGAGTGAAGAAGAGCAGAATGTAAGTGTGGTGGAGGTACATGAGGCATTACGTAGAATGAAAGGGGGTAAAGCAGCTGGAACTGATGGGATCATGACAGAAATGTTAAAAGCAGGGGGGGATATAGTGTTGGAGTGGTTGGTACTTTTGTTTAATAAATGTATGAAAGAGGAGAAGGTACCTAGGGATTGGCAGAGAGCATGTATAGTCCCTTTATATAAAGGGAAAGGGGACAAAAGAGATTGTAAAAATTATAGAGGAATAAGTTTACTGAGTATACCAGGAAAAGTATACGGTAGGGTTATAATTGAAAGAATTAGAGGTAAGACAGAATGTAGGATTGCGGATGAGCAGGGAGGCTTCAGAGTGGGTAGGGGATGTGTAGATCAAGTGTTTACATTGAAGCATATATGTGAACAGTATTTAGATAAAGGTAGGGAAGTTTTTATTGCATTTATGGATTTAGAAAAGGCATATGATAGATTGGATAGAGGAGCAATGTGGCAGATGTTGCAAGTATATGGAATAGGTGGTAAGTTATTAAATGCTGTAAAGAGTTTTTATGAGGATAGTGAGGCTCAGGTTAGGGTGTGTAGAAGAGAGGGAGAATACTTCCAGGTAAAAGTAGGTCTTAGACAGGGACGTGTAATGTTACCATGGTTGTTTAATATATTTATAGATGGGGTTGTAAAAGAAGTAAATGCTAGGGTGTTCGGGAGAGGGGTGGGATTAAATTATGGGGAATCAAATTCAAAATGGGAATTGACACAGTTACTTTTTGCTGATGATACTGTGCTTATGGGAGATTCTAAAGAAAAATTGCAAAGGTTAGTGGATGAGTTTTGAGAATGTGTGTAAAGGTAGAAAGTTGAAAGTGAACATAGAAAAGAGTAAGGTGATGAGGGTATCAAATGATTTAGATAAAGAAAAATTGGATATCAAATTGGGGAGGAGGAGTATGGAAGAAGTGAATGTTTTCAGATACTTGGGAGTTGACGTGTCGGCGGATGGATTTATGAAGGATGAGGTTAATCATAGAATTGATGAGGGAAAAAAGGTGAGTGGTGCGTTGAGGTATATGTGGAGTCAAAAAACGTTATCTATGGAGGCAAAGAAGGGAATGTATGAAAGCATAGTAGTACCAACACTCTTATATGGACGTGAAGTTTGGGTGGTAAATGCAGCAGCGAGGAGATGGTTGGAGGCAGTGGAGATGTCCTGTCTAAGGGCAATGTGTGGTGTAAATATTATGCAGAAAATTCGGAGTGTGGAAATTAGGAGAAGGTGTGGAGTTAATAAAAGCATTAGTCAGAGGGCAGAAGAGGGGTTGTTGAGGTGGTATGGTCATTTAGAGAGAATGGATCAAAGTGTAATGACATGGAAAGCATATAAATCTATAGGGGAAGGAAGGAGGGATAGGGGTCGTCCTCGAAAGGGTTGGAAAGAGGGGGTAAAGGAGGTTTTGTGGGCTAGGGGCTTGGACTTCCAGCAAGCGTGCATGAGCGTGTTAGATAGGAGTGAATGGAGGCGAATGATACTTGGGACCTGACGATCTGTTGGAGTGTGAGCAGGGTAATATTTAGTGAAGGGATTCAGGGAAACCGGTTATTTTCATATAGTCGGACTTGAGTCCTGGAAATGGGAAGTACAATGCCTGCACTTTAAAGGAGGGGTTTGGGATATTGGCAGTTTGGAGGGATATGTTGTGTATCTTTATATGTATATGCTTCTGAACTGTTGTATTCTGAGCACCTCTGCAAAAGCAGTGATAATGTGTGAGTGTGGTGAAAGTGTTGAATGATGATGAAAGTATTTTCTTTTTGGGGATTTTCTTTCTTTTTTGGGTCACCCTGCCTCGGTGGGAGACGGCCGACTTGTTGAAAAAAAAAAAAAAAAAAATACGCAGTACAGGAGAAGAGGTTAGTAGCCCCTTGCCCCCGGCATTTTAGTCGCCTCTTATGACACGCATGGCTTTTGGAGGAAGAATTCTGTTCCACTTCCCCATGGATAACTTCTATTATTTATACTTCTTAATATGAAGTCAAGAATTCTATTACCAGTAGGTAGTTTCTTTTCCCAAGATTAAATAAGAGGATATAATGCTGGCAACAGTTTATAAACTGGAATGCCAAGGTGGGAGAAGATTTTTATTTAAGATTACTCTGCATTTTAACTATAAGAAATTTCATGAATCACATATACAGTACTTTAAAATTACAAAAAACAATTGGAAAAATATTAAACTATAAATCTAGACAAATTTGAAAAATATGCTGTGACTTACCTATCATTTCTTCCTTTAGCTTTTCATTCCTCTCGTTGATCATGTCTGGTAACCTCTGAAAACAAAATCACTTAACTGTAACATACACTTTTATGAGTTATGACTGAAAATTATAAATCATGAATTATAAAGTTAATTATAATGTCTGTGTTCTTCTGCCAAGACAGCTTTTGAATGAGTAATATTGAATGTTTCCTTCCTTGGGTCACCCCAATTTGGTGGAAATTATCAATGTGGTATAAAATTAACACTGCTGGTAGTATCAGTGTACAATATCTGTTATCTGGAAGATTATTACACAAAGATACCTCTAACAGTATTTTCTTCCCATAAATTATGTCCTCGTGCCTTGACTGCCAAAATTTTATCGAAGATATACAGTAGACCCCCGGTTTACGATATTTTTTCATTCCAGAAGTATGTTCAGGTGCCAGCACTGACTGAATTTGTTCCCATAAGGAACATTGTAAATTAGATTAGTCCATTTCAGACCCCCAAACATACATGTACAAATGCACTTACATAAATACACTTGCATAATTGGTGGCATTGGGAGGTGATCGTAAAGCGGGGGTCCACTGTACTGTTATGGTATCAAGGACACAGATTTTTTGAATGGGTATAAATATGATACATGTGAGCCAAGATAAATAGGTTATGTAGCATTTCATTTGAAGAAACTATAATTTGTGCATAATATTAGATAGACATAGTAGTCCACAACACAGTACTATAAGTGTACTGCCCAATATAAAGATTAAAAGAAAAAGGAAAATAAGAAAATAGCTATAGATAACACACGTCCTCAGCAGTATTACTGCATAAGCACCTAAAAACTATGCAATTTCTAGCTCTTTATATAATTATTATTATTATAATCAAGGGAGAAGCGCTAAACCCGTAGGATTATACAGCGCCCAGGGGGGGGGGGATGTGGAAGGCATTCAGGCTTAATTCGGGGAACTGGAGCACAGATCCAATTCCCTAAATCAAGAGCCCCTCACCAACATCAAGGAACCTTCCATGAGGGGTAGCTCTTTATATAAAAAAGGTTCATTGTATTTAAATGAAGTTTTATGAATATATGAATTGCTCCTTTTTTAATTATGCTAATTTTTTCATTGGTATAGGGCATCATTTTAAAACAAAATGAATATGCTAATAAAATGCTCATCTTAAGTAAAAGGGCCTGAATTACTTACCAGTATCTAAATGGAAATAAAATACAGTAGAACCCCGAGTTTCGAACTGCTCCCAATTCGACCAATTATGTAAGTGTATTATTGTAAGTGTTTTTGTAAGTGTATTTTTGGGGGTCTGAAACGGACTAATCCAATTTACGTTATTCCTTATGGGAATAAATTCATTTGGTAACGGCACTCGAACAGCCTTCTGGAATGAAGAAAGTTCGAAACTCAGGGCTCCACTATACAATGCTGCACTAGGATTCCTCAAGTAATATAAATTTTACTACATAAATAATAGTACTGTACAAGCAAAATACAGTACTTTTAATATTTTACTTACTCTAACAGCCTCATGTGATTCTTTACTTGCTGGGTCTAATTCTAACACACGCTGGAAGTCTTTTAATGCCTCGTCTAAATTTTCAGTTTCTTCATTGAGATTTGCACGTCTCAGTATAGCTTTTGTATAAACACCATCCAGATCTATTGCTTTACTGCAGTCACTAATTGCCTTCTTTTTTTTATCCTGAAAAATCAAATACTGTTTATTTATTATTTTTTAGCACACTGGTCATATCCCACTGAGGCAGGGTGACCTGAAAAGTTTTTGTTTTTAAATTTAGTAATGTTTACAGAAGAAGGGGTTACTAGCCCCTTGCTCCTGGCATTTTAGTCACCTCTTATGACACCAACATTTGCAACTTCTCTCCAGAATCTCCCAAAGCACAGTGTCACTGGCAAAAAAAACAACAGTGGGAGACATAGTATGGACATTGTAGGGGCAGAGTATTGTGCAGGGGCACAGTACACTGTGGAAGTGGCATCCAGTGTGGGCATACCACTGTTGAGGTTCATTAGTCTGAGAGTGGTAGGGTACGTACAGTGTGAGGGTGGTGTGGATGAAGCATAGTGTGGGAATGGTATATGGTGTTTTAGTGATGGACAGTAAGAGGGTATAATATGGTGTGGGGCTTGAATACAGAAGGGATAGAGATTGCTTTCTATTCCTACTCTTGTATCAGATATGATGGGAGAGAGGAAAGGAATGCAAGAGAGGGAAGGAGGTAAAGGAATAGCTCAGGAATGCAAATCTGATTTTAACGCAGGAGTCCATTAGGAAATTAGTTCTTAGTTGCAAACATCTGATTTATGAATAGTTTTCAGGAATGCATTAATATTGTAAGTGATGCATCTACTGTGCTGTATTTATAGCTGAAAGAAAAATGTAGAAAGTAAGGCTTATAATTTAATAAAAACATTACCTGTATTCTGTACTGTAATAATTATGAAAGCTGCAATACTGCTAAAAGGATAGGTTAGAAGTGAAGCTAAAAGAAAACCAGTCAGGTCAACTCACAAGTGTTCTGAATATCAGAACCCACTGTATGTCAATAGGCCTATTACAGAGCTCTTTTTTCTAATGTTTATATTAACAGCCAGGGCTGTTTCAAGTTAAGGATGTTTTGAAGAAGGGCTATCATGTTGCATCAGTCATCATACAGATCTGCAATGTGGACCTAAGACCAAATTTTGTATTTGTAGATGCTCTTCAATTTGTTAATACAGCCCTCATACACAACTACATACTTATATTGTTATACTGAATGGAGAGTATGATATAACAATATGAGATATTTACTAACCAATTTGGCATTTGCTGCTGCCCTGTTAGAGTAAAGTATAGCACGATCTTTTGGGTATGATAAAGGGCATATCCTGAGTCCTGCAGTGTAAGAAATCACAGCTTCCTGAAACAGGCCTGCCTTGAAGCTGATGTTACCATTTTCTTTGTGATTTTGACTCTCTTCTTTCTTAGCCTGCAAGAAATTACAACCCAGTGTACATTAAAAATAATATTTAAATTAAATTACTGTACTAGTGATTTAATTTATCCTATTTAAATTGTGATGCAAAAATAATTTAATCTCTAAAGGAAGCCTAAATCATGTAATTAATATTACACAAGACAAAAAGATAACAGTCCCAAAATTATTAATCCTGCATATAACTTTTTACTAAATGCATTTATTTTTTATAAATGACTGCAAGAAAACTTTCAAGATATTGTTAGGTCATATCTGCTAAGTCCTGCAAGAAATGGCATATATAAATTATTTACGGCATCCTACTTTTGAAATAAAAGATTAAAAAGACATAAAATGTAGTTTCGATTCTGTGCAATACTTCCTAATTACTCTTGAAAATAAAAACTCTTACCTGTTTTTCCTCATCGCTCATATTAAGCTCAAGGTCTTTCAGGTATTCTTCATCTACAAAATCTTCTTCCTCATCATCATCCACATGCTCTTGTTCTTCCTGTTTCCCCCAAGAACTTTCTGACATCTTATCAATGGCAGGCAGATATTCATGACTTTCTGTTCCATCTTTCCCATCTGGTTCAATTACTAGGATGTTTGATGAATCACATTCTTCAGATGATCCATCAATCTCTTCTGATGTACTGTTGGAACATGAAATGAAAAGAAAAATAATTACTATTTCCTAACCCAAGACGAGAAATGTTAAGCATCTAATATTTGTTGATTGCTGAACATGAAAAGTGTGGTATCACCTAGAAAAATGAAGCATAGGTTAAAAGAGATCAGTATACTTGGGCCTCAGATGATCCTCTTTGTATCAGGACTTGCGTTTCATTTTTCTTCCATGATACGTGGCACCATTTCATGATCCATGGCACCATTCCATGATCCCTGGTGCCCTTCTATGATCCCTGGCACCCTTCCATGACCCTTGGCACCCTAGCATGATCTATGACACCCTTCCATGACCCCTGGTGCTCTTCCATGATCCCTGGCACCCTTCCATGACCATGGTGCTCTTCCATGACCCCGGCACCCTTCCATGACCCCTGGCACCCTTCCATGACCCTTGGAACCCTTCAGTGACCACTGGCACCCTTCCATGATCCCTGACGCCCTTCCATTAAGTGGTTTTGCCCTTTTCATCACTCAATGCTTATAAAAATTTTAATTCAAACATTACTAAATATAATAACAGAAGCCCCACATTTAAAATATCCTGTTGGAAAAGGATTACCTGGGTTCTATCTGGTGATATTGTACTCCTCTGTTACCTGGGTTCTATCTGGTGATATTGTACTCCTCTGTTACCTGGGTTCTAGCTGGTGATTTTGTACTCCTCTGTTACCTGGGTTCTATCTGGTGATATTGTACTCCTCTGTTACCTGGGTTCTATCTGGTGATATTGTACTCCTCTGTTACCTGGGTTCTAGCTGGTGATTTTGTACTCCTCTGTTACCTGGGTTCTATCTGGTGATATTGTACTCCTCTGTTACCTGGGTTCTAGCTGGTGATTTTGTACTCCTCTGTTACCTGGGTTCTAGCTGGTGATTTTGTACTCCTCTGTTACCTGGGTTATAACTGGTGATTTTGTACTCCTCTGTTACCTGGGTTCTATCTGGTGATATTGTACTCCTCTGTTACCTGGGTTCTAGCTGGTGATTTTGTACTCCTCTGTTACCTAGGTTATAACTGGTGATTTTGTACTCCTCTGTTACCTGGGTTCTATCTGGTGATATTGTACTCCTCTGTTACCTGGGTTCTATCTGGTGATATTGTACTCCTCTGTTACCTGGGTTCTAGCTGGTGATTTTGTACTCCTCTGCTACCTGGGTTCTAGCTGGTGATTTTGTACTCCTCTGTTACCTGGGTTATAACTGGTGATTTTGTACTCCTCTGTTACCTGGGTTATAACTGGTGATTTTGTACTCCTCTGTTACCTGGGTTCTAGCTGGTGATTTTGTACTCCTCTGTTACCTGGGTTATAACTGGTGATTTTGTACTCCTCTATTACCTGGGTTCTAGCTGGTGATTTTGTACTCCTCTGTTACCTGGGTTCTAGCTGGTGATTTTGTACTCCTCTGTTACCTGGGTTATAACTGGTGATTTTGTACTCCTCTGTTACCTGGGTTATAACTGGTGATTTTGTACTCCTCTGTTACCTGGGTTCTAGCTGGTGATTTTGTACTCCTCTGTTACCTGGGTTATAACTGGTGATTTTGTACTCCTCTATTACCTGGGTTCTAGCTGGTGATTTTGTACTCCTCTGTTACCTGGGTTCTAGCTGGTGATTTTGTACTCCTCTGTTACCTGGGTTCTAGCTGGTGATTTTGTACTCCTCTGTTACCTGGGTTCTAGCTGGTGATTTTGTACTCCTCTGTTACCTGGGTTCTAGCTGGTGATTTTGTACTCCTCTGTTACCTGGGTTCTAGCTGGTGATTTTGTACTCCTCTGTTACCTGGGTTCTAGCTGGTGATTTTGTACTCCTCTGTTACCTGGGTTCTAGCTGGTGATTTTGTACTCCTCTGTTACCTGGGTTCTAGCTGGTGATTTTGTACTCCTCTGTTACCTGGGTTCTAGCTGGTGATATTGTACTCCTCTGTTACCTGGGTTCTAGCTGGTGATATTGTACTCCTCTGTTACCTGGGTTCTAGCTGGTGATTTTGTACTCCTCTGTTACCTGGGTTCTAGCTGGTGATTTTGTACTCCTCTGTTACCTGGGTTCTAGCTGGTGATTTTGTACTCCTCTGTTACCTGGGTTATAACTGGTGATTTTGTACTCCTCTGTTACCTGGGTTCTAGCTGGTGATTTTGTACTCCTCTGTTACCTGGGTTCTAGCTGGTGATTTTGTACTCCTCTGTTACCTGGGTTCTAGCTGGTGATTTTGTACTCCTCTGTTACCTGGGTTCTAGCTGGTGATTTTGTACTCCTCTGTTACCTGGGTTCTAGCTGGTGATTTTGTACTCCTCTGTTACCTGGGTTCTAGCTGGTGATATTGTACTCCTCTGTTACCTGGGTTCTAGCTGGTGATATTGTACTCCTCTGTTACCTGGGTTCTAGCTGGTGATATTGTACTCCTCTGTTACCTGGGTTCTAGCTGGTGATTTTGTACTCCTCTGTTACCTGGGTTCTAGCTGGTGATATTGTACTCCTCTGTTACCTGGGTTCTAGCTGGTGATATTGTACTCCTCTGTTACCTGGGTTCTAGCTGGTGATTTTGTACTCCTCTGTTACCTGGGTTCTAGCTGGTGATTTTGTACTCCTCTGTTACCTGGGTTCTAGCTGGTGATTTTGTACTCCTCTGTTACCTGGGTTCTAGCTGGTGATTTTGTACTCCTCTGTTACCTGGGTTCTAGCTGGTGATATTGTACTCCTCTGTTACCTGGGTTCTAGCTGGTGATATTGTACTCCTCTGTTACCTGGGTTCTAGCTGGTGATATTGTACTCCTCTGTTACCTGGGTTCTAGCTGGTGATTTTGTACTCCTCTGTTACCTGGGTTCTAGCTGGTGATTTTGTACTCCTCTGTTACCTGGGTTCTAGCTGGTGATATTGTACTCCTCTGTTACCTGGGTTCTAGCTGGTGATATTGTACTCCTCTGTTACCTGGGTTCTAGCTGGTGATTTTGTACTCCTCTGTTACCTGGGTTCTAGCTGGTGATTTTGTACTCCTCTGTTACCTGGGTTCTAGCTGGTGATATTGTACTCCTCTGTTACCTGGGTTCTAGCTGGTGATATTGTACTCCTCTGTTACCTGGGTTCTAGCTGGTGATTTTGTACTCCTCTGTTACCTGGGTTCTAGCTGGTGATTTTGTACTCCTCTGTTACCTGGGTTCTAGCTGGTGATATTGTACTCCTCTGTTACCTGGGTTCTAGCTGGTGATATTGTACTCCTCTGTTACCTGGGTTCTAGCTGGTGATTTTGTACTCCTCTGTTACCTGGGTTCTAGCTGGTGATTTTGTACTCCTCTGTTACCTGGGTTCTAGCTGGTGATTTTGTACTCCTCTGTTACCTGGGTTCTAGCTGGTGATATTGTACTCCTCTGTTACCTGGGTTCTAGCTGGTGATATTGTACTCCTCTGTTACCTGGGTTCTAGCTGGTGATTTTGTACTCCTCTGTTACCTGGGTTCTAGCTGGTGATTTTGTACTCCTCTGTTACCTGGGTTCTAGCTGGTGATTTTGTACTCCTCTGTTACCTGGGTTCTAGCTGGTGATTTTGTACTCCTCTGTTACCTGGGTTCTAGCTGGTGATTTTGTACTCCTCTGTTACCTGGGTTCTAGCTGGTGATTTTGTACTCCTCTGTTACCTGGGTTCTAGCTGGTGATTTTGTACTCCTCTGTTACCTGGGTTCTAGCTGGTGATTTTGTACTCCTCTGTCTTCATCTTCAAGAGAGTGAAATGAATCATCACTGGCATCACTAGCAGGTGTGTCAGGTCGAGATATTTCTTCCTTCTTGTATTTTAAGGATTCTTCCTCTGCTTTATCACAAAGATTTCTTGATCCTCTTTCTTTTTCAAGACCTTCCATTTGAACAAATAGCTGAAAAATTCAGTGTTGAATCTGAGTTAATATTGCAATTTACTACATATAAATTGCTTTCTCTCTCCAAACATTTTGTCACATTAAACTTATAAAGCTAGGTAAGACCTTTTTTTAATTAAATGTATCAGAAAAGTGAAAACAAACCTAATCAAGCTGCAACTAATTTTTTATTAATATAAACTCATAACTGTAACAACACTCAATTTAATACAGTACTGTACAATTACAGTGGACCCCCGCCTTACGATCAGCTCCCAACTCGAACAATTATGTAAGTGTATTTTTGTACACGCTTTTGTGCGTGTATTTTTGGGGGTCTGAAATGGACTAATCCAATTTACAATATTCCTTATGGGAACAAATTCGTTCAGTAATGGCACCCGATCAGACTTCTGGAATGAATTAATATCGTAAGTCGGGGGTCCACTGTATTTCCCCTCACCATCAGTTCATGCATACCACTAGATGACCACAAGATATATTATTATTAAATTCATGGAACCATAAACTGAAGACTTTAGGAGGAATATGTACAATGAATACAACACAACACTGAATAATGAACTAATAATTAGGGAAAATATGAAATTAACAAGACCCTAAAATGAATAACATATCAAACTGTTAATACATTACATATTCTACCATCTTAAAGCAGTGGTTAAATGGATCGTACGTAGGCAACAGTGGTCTCGAGACAAAGTATAGTATGTTTAAAATCCAGAAGCATGTGGCCCAAGGCTGTCTGAAGACCATTATAATTTGTGGACCAAGGTAAGGCATATGGCCTCTATTGTATGTGGTCTGAAGACTATGGTGGTTTATCCAAAGCCAGGTAGACCACAGAACTTGTAGTGTGTTGTCTATGGTCTATGAACAATTGCAGAAATTGCTTCTGTTGCCAGTGGTCTGTAAACCAAGGCAGAACTTGTGGCCTCCATTGTCTGTGGTCTGTGGATCAAGCAAAACTTGCTGCCTCTGTGGTCTGTATGCTATGGTGGATTGTTGACCACTGCAAACCTTATGGCCTATGGACTGTAGACCATGGCAAAGCTTATGGCATCTCTGAAAAGTAGACCATGATGGTGTGTGAACCATGGTATAATTTGTGGCCTGTTAGATATAGTCTATAGATCACTGTTGTTTATGCTTTGTGGACCATGGCAAAGCTTGTGATCTCTATGATCTGTGAATAGAGGCAAAACTTGTAGCCTTTGTGGTCTGTGAACCACAACAAACTTGTGCCTTCTATTGTCTGTGACCTGTGAATTAAGGCAAAAATCGCTGTGTTGTAAGTGCTCTTTTCATTATTAAGATATGTGCAGCTTACTTAGAGGTTCTCCTTCCAATGACTGTACAACTTGTAATGTTGTCAGCTTTGATGTCTGTAAGTGCTCATATGTAAGTACCTTTATACCTTTGATATACCTTTAATGATTTCCAAGAGTTTTTCTACTCCTAAAGCCCAGCCATGTGCCAGACTTGTCTGGTGCTAGCCTAGTCAACCAGGCTGTTGCTGCTGGTGGACCGCACACCCACCTATCCATCATAGCCTGGTTGATCTGGCATGATTACAGATTATTATTACTCTGCTAGATAAACAAGATACATGTCCAACACTTAGGTAATTTATTGCTGAAACATTTTTCCTGTTCTGGAGGCTTTTTCAGTCCAATAAATAAGGTATTAATATACTGGAGACACTTGAAGTGGAAATTTTGAGGTGTTCAGTCCCTCTTCCTTGTCGGTTGTTCAATTCACTCACGTTGATCATAGTTTACCTGGAGTTTACCTGGAGAGAGTTCCGGGGGTCAACGCCCCCACGGCCCAGTCTGTGACCAGGCCTCCTGGTGGATCAGAGCCTGATCAACCAGGCTGTTACTGCTGGCTGCACGCAAACCAACGTACGAGCCACAGCCCGGCTGGTCAGGTACCAACTTTAGGTGCTTGTCCAGTGCCAGCTTGAAGACTGCCAGGGGTCTGTTGTTAATCCCCCTTATGTATGCTGGGAGGCAGTTGAACAGTCTCGGGCCCCTGACACTTATTGTATTGTCTCTTAACGTGCTAGTGACACCCTTGCTTTTCATTGGGGGGATGTTGCATCATCTGCCAAGTCTTTTGCTTTCGTAGTGAGTGATTTTCGTGTGCGAGTTCGGTACTAGTTCCTCAGGTGTATATAATCATGTATCTCTCCCGCCTGCGTTCCAGGGAATACAGGTTTAGGAACCTCAAGCGCTCCCAATAATTGAGGTGTTTTATCTCCGTTATGCGCGCCGTGAAGGTTCTCTGTACATTAGTCACTTCAATATTCAACTGAAGAAACCTGTATAGTCAAAACGTCTGGTTAATAAAAAAAATACCCAAATGTTGCATCTATGGGCAGGACAAATCCAATTCCTTGTATCAAGAGCCCCTTGCCAGCATCAAGGTGCCTCCTTCAAAGGAGAAACACAGAAGACACCAAAAATGTTAAGTATGTAAATTTATTTAGGCACAGGTACACGCAAGTACAATTATCATATATAGTGTAAATCACCTAGAATAACCCCCCAAAAAAAGTCACACTGACTTATTTCGACTGACACAACATAAAAGTTTTAACACATATTTGGCAAAGATTTCAACCCAGTATTACAATTTTTGCAAAGATTTCAACACTACATTATAATTACCAATCATATAATAGCTACTAATACTAACTGCTTCACTATATACACAGTTTACACAAAGTTTACCAACAGATTTCCTCCAGAATATTACTTACTACTTCTTGTTGGGTTTGTAAGGGTGACTGACAGCTCACACAATATCGAACCTTACTTCGTGTTCAGTTATTAAGTCGGTTATCCGGATGCAGTATCCTATCATTGTTTGCGTTCTTAAGCGCCGTGTCAGTTATCCGGATTCAGTATCCTATCATTGTTTGCGTTCTTAAGCGCCGTGTCAGTTATCCGGATTCAGTATACTATCATTGTTTACGTTCTTAAGCGCCGTGTCAGTTATCCGGATTCAGTATCCTATCATTGTTTACGTTCTTAAGCGCCGTGTCAGTTATCCGGATT